>NW_026454697.1:0-6703 GCF_943734635.1 Anopheles cruzii | reverse complement strand
CAGGGAGGGCGATAATATTTTACACGGTGGTCATTTGACTTTCAAATAGTTTTTGGGACCGGAATACACCGGAATACTTCTTCCGGTTGTCGTGAAGCTTTGCGTTGTTGGAGCTTCGGTTAAACGGGGGTAGAGATTTGACCAGTTCCGATACAACACGACCCCCGACACGTACTTCGAGAACCAATGGTTCGAATCGTTCCATTTTGGCATGCCGTAACCACACGACGGGACCATGCCCTTCTGACAGGTGCACTCCGTAACGCCCCCCATCAGAGATTGTCGCGAGAGCAAGAGAAATGAAAGAACACGCGAGCGAGAGAACCCCCAAATGGGTCTCCGACGATACGAAGTTATTGTGTAACTGTTTTGCTCCGCGCCGGGAAATGTCGGAAATTATCCTAGAACCCCTCGTACCAGCGAAAAGAACATAACCTACATTATTCTCTCCCCGGCACAGCCGTGTCGGCGAGGAACTCGGCCCGATTCGCTTACCGAAGACCGCGGAGCTTCGTCAAATCGATATTTGCTCAATCGGCAAAGATTTCGGGCGCTCCGGGGCGCTCTCAGGATGCTGGCCAAGCGAGGCTGACACGAGTGACAACGACACACTGTTCCACTGTTCGATTTCCACCATCAATCCCTGGCCCCTGCTGGTGGTGGGTGGTGCTTGTCCTGGTCCTGGTCGCATGAACTTCTCGGGATCATTTCCGGTCCGGTCGGCGGCTCTGTTGCTGATGGAGTATGTCGACGATATATTCCGATAGCGAAGGGAACGCATTTTTCTTGCAACAGCAAACGCGACAACATTGTAAATCGTTTTTGGAGAACACGCACACACTCCTTGGACTCCGTTTCTTCGAGGGGCCGTTATCGAGGGGTTTCTGTTCGGTAACCGACACAACAATAACCGCACCGCAGCCAGCATATCTTATCGTGCGTGCGGGACGACGTACGATAATGGTAATCTCTCGTGCCACCGACGAACCGATGGGCTTGTGGCTCGGTCGGTTGGTCGGTCATCCGGTCGAGACGCGATCCAAATACGGTGCTCTATTAGTAGCAGAGCCCCTGAGTTTGAGTAGCTCCTCTGTCCCGACGCACCGAAGCGGAAACTCCTGCCACTGGCAGAGCCCGGCAGCAGCAGAGACGGAGACTGTTTCGGGTAATTAGATTTAGGCATCTAATTCGCCGCCGCAGTTGATGGATTGTCTTGCACAGGGATTAAAGGGACAGGCTGTGGCCGAGCCGGGGAAAGATTCCGTAAGATGATACTGAACGGTCGGCTTCCTTGGGCTCGGGTCCCCTTTTTTTGCGCTACGCTCTACGCTGTTGATAAAGTTTCGGTATTTTGAGATTATCCCGTAATGGGTTAGATTATTTAAAGGCTTGGTTACTTTTCCTTCGGTGCCAACGGATGGGATCCGTACTGCTCCGGAGATTAGTGGCCCAAGATCTCATTTGGGAGTTTGTTTTCCCGCCCATTCCATATAGTTGCGCTGTAATTTTGTGGATCATCTTCTGGGTTTGCTTGAAGCTAAAACTTTTGTCTTTACAACTTCTTTTCTAATTTTCCAAATGGTACCAATGCATATGTTGTGCTGCATGAAAGTCTTAGGATTAAGGCACTTAATTTTTAATTAAGGAGGATTGAAAGAAATAGGTCTTTGGATGAAATCATACTAATATATATAAAAAAAAAAAATATAAAAAAAAAGGATTTGAATATTTTTATAAAAATTCAGGGTGATTCTTTTAAGATTATCTTTTTCATTTGGTCATGACACAAAAACGGCTTAACATTTATCGATGGTTGAACATTTATCTGAAAGGTTCATTCATTACATTTATGCATAAAATACTATTTTGGTTGCAGAAAATTGGGAAATATGGAAAACTTATTTCCAAAGTGGTTTCATTTAAGGTTATTGCCACCTCGATGGCTATATTATTAAGTAGAACTCACACGTCGTGCAAGATAAGCCAATGTACCTAAAACGATAACTGTTTGGTGCAGATTTCGCGCGGCGACATCATCGGCCGGCCGTATGAATGAATGAAGAAGGAACCGCTGGAACGGTCGATGGCGTACGCTACCGAGCAATGTTGGCAGATTTGTTCTTTGGCAAAATTGAAGCTGAAGACTTGCACGGCATTTGGTTTCAACAGGAAGGCGCTATCTGTCATACAGAGACAGCCACAATCGATATTTTGCGCCCCATCTTCGGACAGCGAATAATCAGCAGAAGTGATGTTGTGAATTGGCCTCTAAGAAGCTGCGATTTGACACCACTGGACTGCTATCTTTGGGTGAAAGACAAATGTTACGTGAACAAACCAGCGATCATTCAGGACCTCAAGACCCAAATTCAAGTTGCTATTGCCGAAATAGGACCAGATACAATCGAAAATGTACTCAAAAAGAGGTTGACCGAATGGACCACTGCCAAGCCAATCCTGGTGGACCTTTGACCAGAATCGTTTTTTATTAAAAATAGTGGTGAATGAAACTTTCGAATAAATGTTCAACTCAACTATAGAAACATGTTAAGCCTTTTTAGTTTTATCACCAAATGAAAAAGAGAATCTTAGGTGAATGATCATCCATATGAAGGGAAGGGCATATGGGGAAAGCGTACGGATATCATTTATCACGAGCGTTATCATCCATTTGTTTGTTAAAAAATGAAAGAGCAATTCTGTAGATAACAATGTGTCTAACGTTTGGCAATGGCTATCATCGTCATGATTATTGGCTCATAAAATTATAAATGTTTCAATTTTTTATGTCTTATAAATGAATAAACAGTGTCAATGCAGCTCGAGAGGCGGCGTATAATAAAATCCTCAAAGAAGCAAAATCCCGTTCGACAGACGTGTGTCCATCGTGTGTTGTTTGGCACCGCGGAATCACAACACGGGAGGATCGCGTTTTCCATTTGACGACAATTAAAAATAGTCTTTCGTGCAAATCCCTAGGCGGATTTTTGCTACACAATGAATTGTTGCGAGAGTCAGAAAACCTTTGCGCTATCGCACCACCCGATGGACGGCCGTGTGAAAGGTGACGAAAGGCGGCTCAGAAACGTTCATTGCGATGCAGAAGATGAAGTGCAAAAAATTAATCCACAACATTCTCGAGGCCAACCCACTTTGCACTCACACACACCACAAAACACACACAACGCCATCGCCATCGCACCATCTAGAACCAACGGCAAACGCCGGTTCTTAAATTAATTTAAACAGCATTTATTAACAAACGCGGGTCCTCTCGGCAGCGCGCGCGGGGGATGCTGTCCTCTAGGGGAACAGTGGGGGTTTTTTCCCTTAATTTCTGATTTTCTTTCTACATTATTTCCACCCATCACGGGTCGGGTGCCGTCCGTTGCCGGCTCCGAACACCGCGCACCACTTGTTGTTGCGCGCCGCGCATGTGACAAAGTTGGTCTCTTCTTGGTCCATTTCTTGTTAGTGAAGCCAAGCGAAAGAAAATTCACCAGCAGACATTGCGCGCACCATCCTGCAATTGCAACGAGCGAAAAAACCTGGTCGCTGAGAGTCCGTCACTTTGTGCAACGGATTTTCCCTGTTGCTGCAATTCGGAAATTCAATTTCGAAACGTTCTCGAATCCGCCAACCGTGCTCCGGGTGCTGCGGCGAAGAAAGGCCTTTCTTCTTGTTCTGATGAATGTTTTCCGTCTCGGGGCATTTTTCTTTAATTTCCCTTTTCACAGCAGGTTCCTCCCGGCCAGGGGATGATGTGGGACACACAAAAAATCCTTTTTTCGAAGCGTTTTCGCTTTTCATTTTCGCCGTGTCAGTATCAATCACCGACACTTCCTTTCGGCCGTTTCATCTCTCGCTTCACCGCGGCATCGCGCGAGACTTGAAAGCTATTTTTGCCCTCTCGTCGCGCAAAACACGCACCACGATCGGGGATTAATAATATGCCTTAAAACAATTCCGGTTAGAACGAAGTGGGTAAGCGCTGGTGCGACGATGTGTAGCGCAAGAGAGAGCATATTTTTATTGCGTGCGTTCATAAATTTCCGCCATTTAACGTTTTGTTTTGCTTCTGGCGAAAAACGGTTGGTTGTGTGTCGCACGCAACTTGAAACACATCCACCGCGTTCCGATCGAAGGATGAGGCCGCTCAGTTTTGTGACATTGCGCTGCGCGTGACCGCCGACCGCGAACCGGAAACGGATGGCCGTTTCGAAAACTTTTCCTTCATTATTACAACTTCATCCCATTCGTCATCGTGTGGAAGAAAGAGATTTGTTGGCGCACGGTTTTTGCCTAACCCTTTTGCCTCCCACAAAGGTTTTTCCTGATAAAACCGGATTCGGATCCACGGAACCGCGGAAGGCCGACCGGGGGGGGGGGGGCTAAGATAAGAAATAATTCGTGTAATTTATGTCGCACAATGGCGAGTCGGGAGGTAAAGTTTCCCTTCCTTTTTTTTGTGCCCAATAAACATAATTGGTCCTGTAATCGCCAATTTAAATGTCGCAAAATCGTCTCCACTCTTTTAAATGTCATTGGTACGTTGCGTGTTTTAGTTTGAATGATTCAAGTAAATAAATCAATTAACACATCGTTCAATAAGTCCCGGGACTAGCGTAGGGATGGCGCTAATAATGCCATTTATATACCAAGGTTCAGAAGTACCAACCTTCAGATAAGATGTGTCAAAGTTTGATGTAATTCGAAACATAACCAAGAAAGCTATAGTGGTTAAAGTTACGTTACCTTTGCAATCGTGAAAAAATGGATGATAAAGTGTTGAGTGTTGATAAAACATTGTTTTCTAATGGGGAAAAAACACTGTTCAAGCTCAGCAATGGCTTGAAAAACGTTATCCGGACTCTACTCCGTCGAAACCAACCATTTGTATGCTGACTTCTATGCGGTCGTGCTGATACAAATGATGCGGAACGTTCTTGGCGGCCAAATGAGGCAGTAACTCCCGAAAACATCAAGCAAGTACTGAAAATCGTGATGGGTGACCGCAAAATGAAAGTGCACGAGATAGCTAAGATGCTGAACATATCAACTGGTAGTGCATTTACTATTTTGCACCAAAAATGGCTATGAAAAAGGTTTTTTTCTAAATGGGTGCCGCGTTTGCTCACAATAGAACATAAGCCACCACGGCACAATTCAATCAAAACGATGACCACATTCAACGAATTAGGCTTCCAACTGCTTCCTCATCCTCCGCACTCGCCGTATCTGACCCCTAGCGACTAGTGGCTCTTTGCGGATCTCAAAAAGATGCTCCAGGGAAAAAGATTTGGTTCAAATGAGGAGGGCATCGCTGCTACTGAGGCTCATTTTGAGTCAAAAGACAAATCGTTCTACAAACATGGCATTGAAAAGTAAGAGAAGCGTTCGAATGATTGTATTACACCTGAAGAAGATTATGTTGATGAATAATAACGTGTTTTGCCGATAAAATGTTGTTTTCATAGTTAGTCCCGGGACTTATTGAACGATGTGATGCTAGAGAACCATCTGCAAACTGCTGACGTGTCCTGCTTGTGGAGCTTCGCTCTCACTCTCAGCTCATGAGACAAAAAGTCACCAAGCGTTGATCGCGTGAGAATTCACAGCGGAAGCAGACGGACCGACGACGATCTGCGTGAAACGTTAGCGGCAAAATTTCACCTCTCACACAGCAGAGCCTGTCGGCCGCGGATTGATCCGGTTTTTGGTACCGCGAAGATACCTCGAACCGGACGCGGCCGGCCCCGGGACACGACGGAAGAAAACACGCCGTGATCGGCTCGTATCACTAATGCGCATGTGTGTTTGTGTGCGAGACGGGTAGTAAACGAAAAAGGCCTCAAACGACAGATCGACAGCCTTGCTGGGGTTTCTGCAAAGGCACTATTTGTCATCCTTTAATTTGGAAAGATCTACAGGATGATGGTTTTGCGAAAAGGTCCTAATCGGCCTCATTGCATTTGATCTTATTACGGTGACCTCAATCTATCACACGCATGGATGATATCGGCAACGCACACACACACGCACACCGGTAATTGGTCTACGATCAGAGCGATCGCCGAGATTGGTTCGTGTTGTGCGATCTCGCAGGAATGCGACAGGCATCCATGTAACGAGCTCGCGGGCGCGCGCGTGCTACACTTTCCACCTTATCTTTGCTTGTGTTTGTAGCGTGGCCGGGTGCGTAGCCCCCTCGATCGCGCGGTGTTAGAGCAGCCCTACAATGGTTGTGTGGCCCCCCGCGAAAGAAAGTCCGTCTTCGATCCGTTGCGTGACTGAGAGCCGTCCTTTCACTTTTAATACACTTGATCGTGCGTACGTTCCCTGGCGCGCGCGCCGCACACGTTTATCGTTGTGAGACCGCGCGAAAATCGATTAGCACGCGTCTCGTTCGATCGACACCATCATCATCATCGTTTTGTGCGATCACCCTCAAAGCTAATGACGCGTTTCATTTGGGGGTGCTCCAACGTAAACCTTCCTACTTATTTCATATTCAATTTTCTGCAAAAGCCGCACCAGATTTCGAGTCGAGCAATCAAAACATAATTAAAGAGAGCAAGCATCATAAATTGGAACGACTGAGCCGTCGCCGTCGCCGGGAAATATGGCAGGAAAATACGGTTTTTTATCCTGTCCACAGAGAGAGAGAGAGAGAGAGAGAGAGAGAGAGAGAGAGAGAGAGAGA
>NW_026454696.1:0-6710 GCF_943734635.1 Anopheles cruzii | reverse complement strand
ACTATCTTGGGCCGTACCATGTGACGATCGGCCGGCGTACGGAGAAACGTTGGGTGGCGTTATTCACCTGCTTAGTGACACGAGCTATTCATCTGGAGACGGCACACGGCCTGACAACCCAGTCATGTTTGATGGCAATCCATCGATTCATCGGCCGTCGTGGTTGGCCTTCGGAGATATTCTCTGACAACGGAACGAACCTACGAGGGGCCAGCAAGGAGATAGCGAATACGGTGCGCGAGATCGGTGCGGACTGTGCCGATGAGATGACCAACGCCCGTACCCGATGGACGTTCAACCCTCCCGCTGCTCCACACATGGGTGGCGTATGGGAACGTCTAGTTCGCTCGGTGAAGGAGGTGCTCGCGGTTATGGACGACGGAAAGCAGCTGACTGATGAGATCCTGCAGACAGCCTTGGTAGAAGCTGAGGACATCATCAACTCACGCCCGCTCATCTATAACTCGCAGCAGTCGGAAGATGCCGAAGCCCTCACACCAAATCATTTCCTGCGCGGGGTGTCGCCGAATCAGCCGAATGAGATCCTCCCTGCCCCACCCCTGGACGTAGCCCTACGCGATGCTTTCCAATGATCTCAACAGTTAGGAAGGGCTCTATGGGAACGTTGGATACGGGAATATGTTCCAACTCTGAACATAAGAAGTAAATGGTTTAACGAAACCAGACCTCTTCAGACGGGAGAACTCGTATTTCTAGTAGAAGGAGAAAAAAGAAAATGTTGGGTACGAGGGATAGTTGAAGAATTAATTGTCTCTAAGGATGGTCGCATCAGGCAAGCCTGGGTGCGTACTAAAACAGGTAGTTTCAGAAGAGCGGTGGCGAAGTTAGCAAGACTAGAAATAACTAAGGGTAACTCTGTCCCAATTGATCCCGGTACAGAGTTACGGGCCGGGGAATGTTGCGACGAGAATTCAGCGAACACATAGAATGTTGCGACGATAATTCGGGGATAGTAAAATGTAAATAAAATGTTGCGACGAGAATTCGGGGTACACATACAATGTTGCAACTAGCATTCTAGGAAAGCGTATGCGGAAGTGAAAATTCCTGGAATCTAGGTTGACAACAAAGTAGTAGACCAAAAGACAGGGGGCGCAAAAACCCGAGGATATATATTGAAGGTGAGGGAGAAAATGATTCAGTAGCGATCTGGAAGTGGACTTAGAAAGAGATATAGCAGTGAAATAAAGTTTGATCGTGCGTTCGTGTATTTAAGAAGAAATAACGAAGCCGATTGGCAAAACTGTTTTTACGTGTATTATTTGTTGATCGCGACTCAACAAAATCAAACTTTATTTGTCGTGTTCTGTAGTTCGGAGCTTTTCTGCCCGGTTCTGCACGTATTCGTGGCATTTTTAGTGGCGCACGGAGATAGAATAATCGTGTCTGGTTATTCTGTGCTCGGCGACCAAGTTATTGCACGGATATCGTGGTACAGAGTAGGGGTGCAGTGAGCCGTGAACGGAACTGTACGAAGTTAAAGTGAGTTTGTTTCTGTTTTGTGAAGTTTCTGCAATCATGGATAGTGAGAAGTGCGTCATTTGCAACAGTGCAACAGACGGAGATTACGTCCAATGCGATGAGTGTGACCAGTGGGCTCACTACTCATGCGCAGGAGTGGATGACACAATAAAAGAAAAAGCTTGGCACTGCGATAAATGTGTCAAGATACTACTGTCCCGCTCAAGCTACACCAGCTCCGGATCCATGCACAGCGCCCGCGGCTCTGATCCAATGGACGAAGCGCTAGAAGAGCGCCGGAGGAGCCTTCTAAAAGAGCGAACGTTGTTCGAACAACGGAAAAAGGCTCAAGAAGAGCTCGTCGCGCAGCGAGCCTTGTTCGAACAGCGGAAGAGCGCTGAAGAAGAGCTAATGGAGCAGGAGATACAGCTAAAACAAGAAATAGCTGAATATGAAATGCTGCACAGGGAACGGTTGGCACCAATAGAGCATCGAGACGCAAGTTCCAGAAAGGAGTTCCGGGCTGCTACATCAGCGGCTGACGGGCCGGGGTATAGTATCGGCCGAATCACCAAAGACCAGCTAGCGGCCAGAAAAGCGATCTCAGCCAACCTGCCTAAATTTCGTGGAGAGCCAGAAGTTTGGCCACAGTTTTTTAGCAGCTTTGAGACCACCACGGAAGTGTGTGGGTTCTCAAACTTGGAGAACCTGAAGCGGCTCCAAGACAGTCTGGCGGGAGATGCATTGGAGGCAGTAAGAGGTCGCCTTCTACTGCCAGACTCGGTACCAGGCGTTATCCGGGACCTAAGAAATCTCTTCGGAAGGCCGGAGAAGCTGCTGAGAACACTGATGGTGAAGGTTAGGAACGCGCCGGCACCAAAGGCAGAGAGGCTCGAAACCTTTCTGCAGTTCGGGATTGTAGTGAAACAACTTTGTGACCACATTCAAGCCGCACAATTGAATGAACACTTGAACAATCCTATGCTCGTCCAAGAGTTGGTGGACAAACTTCCACCGACCTACAAGTTGGATTGGGTACGGTTCAAGAAAGATCGAGTGGATCAATCGCTACGAGCATTTGCCTGCTTCATGGACAAGATCATGGAAGAGGTATCAGAAGTTGCTGATTTCCCGTGTGTGAAAATGAATAACATTGAACATGATAAAGGTGCTAGACGGAAGTTCGGTGTAAACGTGCATGTCGCTGAACGCGAAACGACAAGCAAAGGCCCGAAAATTGTGAACACAAAGGTGTGTTGGGCGTGTGAAAAGCCGGGGCACTTGCTCAAATTATGCTTCGCGTTCAAGCGGATGGATCTGGCGGAGCGTCTGAAGATAGTGAAAAAGGCTAACCTGTGTGAAGTGTGTTTGTGCAAGCACGAAGCTGGACCATGTCTTTCAAAATACCGATGTACAATAGACAAGTGCGATGGGCTACACCATCCGTTGGTACATCGCGTAGTGGAGACTGTGCAAATACAGGATGCTAAAATGGGCACCAGCGAAGAGTGCTCCGTGATCTTTCGCACAATGCCAGTAACTTTATATGCGAGTAACCAGCAGATGGAGGTATTGGCGTTCTTAGACGAAGGATCGTCAGCCACGCTGGTAGATGATGCGGTCGCTACCCACCTGAAAGCAGACGGCAAAGTAGAGCCGCTGATAGTATCATGGACGGCCGACATCAATCGCATCGAGGACAAGTCCCGGAAAGTAGAACTGTTCATTTCAGCTCAAGGCTCTCGTGATAGATTCCCACTGAGCAACGTACGCACAGTGTCGGAGCTTCAGTTACCGAGACAGGACGTGCGATACGCGGAAGTGAAACAGCGCTATCAACACTTGGCAGATGTACCTGTGTCAAATGCGACAGGAAGACCAACACTGCTGATCGGGTTGGACAATTTGGACTTGTTTGCGCCGGTGGAATCGAGAGTCGGTGCAGTGGGTGAACCAATCGGCGTACGATCGCGCCTTGGATGGACAATCTACGGCCCGGAAAAGCGAAAGCAGACGGTTCACAGCTATCTTCACCTGCACACTACGTCAGCAGTTAGTAACCAAGAACTGCATGATGCGATCAGACAACAGTATATCGTGGAAGACGTACCTGCGACAATCGTAATGCCCGAGCCTGCAGAGGAGAAACGTGCTAGAGAGATCCTCGAGACCACGACGGTAAGGGTAGGCGAGCGATTCGAGACAGGACTAACGTGGCGAAACGATACGCGAAGCTTCCCTGATAGCTATCCTATGGCGGTGAAACGAATGGGATCACTCGAGCGCAAGTTGGAAAGAAACCCAACGCTGAAGCTGAAAGTTGAACAACAAATCAGTGACTATCAAGTTAAAGGATATGCGCACAAGATTACGGGAAAGGAGTTACAAGAAACCCCTAGTTCGGATGTTTGGTATCTACCATTGAACGTGGTTGTAAATCCAAAGAAACCCGGAAAAGTACGTTTAGTTTGGGACGCAGCAGCCACTGTGAATGGTGTTTCGTTAAATAGTGAACTGCTAAAAGGACCCGATATGCTTATACCACTGCCAAAGATAGTGAGTGGTTTTCGGGAGGGTCCAGTAGCATTCGGAGCGGACATCCAAGAAATGTTCCACCAATTAAGAATTCGGAACCCGGATAAACAAGCTCAAAGGTTTCTATTCGGATCTGATGAGCGAGGTCAACCACAGAAGTACGTCATGGATGTAGCTACCTTCGGAGCGACCTGCTCACCCTACTCAGCTCAGTTCGTGAAAAATCTAACTGCACTAGAGTATGCAAAAAGGTTCCCAGAAGCATCCAATGCTGTCATCAACAAACATTACGTCGATGATTATCTAGACAGCTCAGACACAGTAGAACAAGCCATACGAATAGCCAAAGAAGTGAAATACATCCTTTCTAAGGGAGGTTTCCACCTTCGAAATTGGGTGTCAAATTCTCCGACCTTTCTTGATGCTCTCGGGGAAAATAGTGCGGAAACAGCAGTACACTTGTCTCGAGACAAGAACACCGATTATGAACGCATCTTGGGCATCATTTGGAAACCAAACAAGGACATCTTTTGTTTCGCGACCGGACAGACGAACGATGTACCGCCAAATCCGAAAGAACCAGAACACCCAACCAAGCGAGCCGTACTCAGTAGTGTAATGGCACTGTTCGATCCTATGGGTTTCCTGAGTCCGATTACAGCAGGTGGAAAGCGACTAATACAGGATATTTGGCGAACCGATTGTGAATGGGACAGCAAGATTGACAAAGAGTGTTTAACAAAGTGGCAACGATGGAAATTGTTGATGCGCCTCGCTGAGTCGTTTAAGCTACCGAGGAGCTACTTCGGAAACGCTGTAAAGAAGGAAGTGAGTGATATACAATTGCACATCTTTGCGGACGCGAGTGAAACTGGCTACGGTGCAGTAGGTTACTTCCGAGCTATAGTGGGAGGAGAAGCGAACTGTGCATTAATAATGAGCAGGGTCAAAGTGGCCCCTCTAAAGCAGTTATCGATTCCACGTTTGGAGCTTCTGGCCGCGGTTTTGGCAGCACGATTAGGGAAAACCATCATCGAACATCATAGCTTCAAGATCGAGAAAGTTTTGTATTGGCTGGACGCTAGTGTTGTGCTATCGTGGATCAGATCTGATCAGCGTAGGTATAGGCAGTTTGTAGGATTTCGCATTGGTGAAATTCTAAGCCTAACCAAAATCAAAGATTGGCGCTGGGTGCCTACAAAGTTCAATGGGGCTGACCTGTTAACAAAATGTTTGAGAGACCCAGATATGGAACAAGACAGCGTCTGGGTTAGAGGACCAGCATTTCTGTATAGAAGGGAAGAAGAGTGGCCTGTAAAAGACTTACCGCCAGCTAACACAACCGAAGAGCTGCGGGCCCATCTGCTGCTGCATGAAGTGAAAGTGTTGGAGACAGTTGTGGACGTACATAGGATCTCTAAGTGGACAGTGTTAGTACGAACAATGGTGTGTGTGTTCCGATTTATTTCCAACTGTAAGCGGAAGGTGCAAGGTCTGCCAATCGAAACAGTCAAAGCGACAAGCAGACAGTGTAAAGTTATTAAAGACAAACATGTTTCGTTAGTACGCACACCGCTGCAACATGAAGAGTACGAGAAGGCTGAACGGCTGCTGATTGAAGTTGCTCAAAGTGAACGCGACAGGCTCAAAGTGAGTGTTTTGGGGATGAAGTTAAAATACTGAGAAGGAATAAAGATCGTCCTTCCAGTCAGTGGATGGTGATTGATCGGTCCAGCCCGCTTTATAAACTGTCACCGTTATTGGATGAGCATGATCTAGTGCGTATGGAGGGAAGAATAGAAAGGGCAAAATTCCTCCCCTTTGATCTTCGGTTTCCCGTAATACTACCTGCTGAACACAAGATAACGGAAATGATAGTCCAGCACCATCATGAAAAGTGTGGACATGGGTATAGACAAACTGTAAAGAACGTGCTGAGGCAGTTGTATTATATACCAAGTGTGGACGCACTAGTGAGAAAAGTATCATCTGCTTGTGTGTGGTGTCGGGTACATCGCTGCCGACCGAAAGTCCCGCGCATGGCCCCCTTGTTGGAGCAAAGGCTCACACCCTACCTACGACCGTTCAGCTACGTAGGCCTGGACTATCTTGGGCCGTACCATGTGACGATCGGCCGGCGTACGGAGAAACGTTGGGTGGCGTTATTCACCTGCTTAGTGACACGAGCTATTCATCTGGAGACGGCACACGGCCTGACAACCCAGTCATGTTTGATGGCAATCCATCGATTCATCGGCCGTCGTGGTTGGCCTTCGGAGATATTCTCTGACAACGGAACGAACCTACGAGGGGCCAGCAAGGAGATAGCGAATACGGTGCGCGAGATCGGTGCGGACTGTGCCGATGAGATGACCAACGCCCGTACCCGATGGACGTTCAACCCTCCCGCTGCTCCACACATGGGTGGCGTATGGGAACGTCTAGTTCGCTCGGTGAAGGAGGTGCTCGCGGTTATGGACGACGGAAAGCAGCTGACTGATGAGATCCTGCAGACAGCCTTGGTAGAAGCTGAGGACATCATCAACTCACGCCCGCTCATCTATAACTCGCAGCAGTCGGAAGATGCCGAAGCCCTCACACCAAATCATTTCCTGCGCGGGGTGTCGCCGAATCAGCCGAATGAGATCCTCCCTGCCCCACCCCTGGACGTAGCCCTACGCGATGCTTTCCAA
>NW_026454695.1:0-6714 GCF_943734635.1 Anopheles cruzii | reverse complement strand
TTTATTGCATCCACCGTATAGTCCGGACCTTGCACCGAGCGATTGACACCTTTTTCGGGCATTACAAAATTTCCTGAGTGGTGAAAAACTGAGATCAAGAAAGGATTGTGAAAATGGATTGCTCGAGATTTTCGCCAATAACGACTAACCCTTTTACAAAAGAGGCATTACAAGCTAACCTTTGAAAAGACAACAAATTTTCCAACAAAACCATACATATTTGACGAAAATCGGACCATCGGAAGTATCTTAAATAATGTTTTGAATTTCACCCAAAAATAATGGATTTCTTTTTCCCCAACCTAATATATCGGGATCATGGTGAAGGGCACTTTTACTTGACACAAAGTTGTTGTGGTGGATTCCAGGCTGATTGACGCAGAGCATGCGATTTCATTGCCAAGCTGCTCATGCTTCCTATGCTTCGTTCCGATTTGCATCCATATTGGGCATCCTTTTCCTTAGTCTTAGTTTCCTTAGTATCCTAAGGGGTTTTTGCTACAACTTTTTTAAGGTTAAGGTGAAATTGTACGTAATGTTTAAGGAGTCGTTTTGTTTGTTTAAAATAATTAAAACGGACAGAGCCATATTAAGCATCAAGTTAATATGGCATAGCAACCGATGAATCGCTGTAGCGCTGACGGACGAACCACGGTGCAAGGAGTCGAAGCCTCCCCAAAAGTGCATTGCGCGTTCCTTAATTTCTGTGCTCACTCATTCACTCACTGGTGCCCTTCAGTTGATCCTCGACGGCGATTGTTCCCCAAACAAGCTGATGATTGGTACAGCGCCAGATATTCGACAATCATGTACCTCTCATCAATCATCGATCGAAATGCAGGCAGGATTTCTCCGGAGCGGGCCAGACAAAGGTCCGCCCCGACGTGGGATGGTCAACCGTCAGTTTATGCAAATAATCATCTGCCCCAGGTTGGCCCTCAAGAAGGTCGGCCCGCAAAAATCCTCGGCCCGGTATCCTCGTGGCCCGGTGAAAGGGGTAGTAGCCTGTGAGTGTGTTTACACATGAACTCAACACGCCACCGTCGCCGCTGCCGCCGCAGCCGCACCGGACATTGACAACTTCATTCACGGACCCCATTGTGTTCTTGGCAGTTCGCGTCACACAGGCACGTCAAGCACGATTTTTTGGCAACATGATTGATTGGCAGAGTTGGCCCCGTGTCCGGCCGGGTCCGCTGATTAATGAGTGGCCCGGCGATAATTGCTTATGTCAGACCTTTGGACTGGCCCCTGAGCCGGAGTCGATCGCGGCGGACCACTTGAATGGACAGCCCACTTCCTGGGTGGAACTTATGGAGACGGGGTTCTTCCCCGGATGAGGTTCCATTTCCTCTTTTTGACGTCCAGAGTTGCAACTGCTGGATTGGGCGCACCCAGGTCACCCGCCGAGAGAGAGCTTGAAGGTCGTAGCGTCCAGCTTGGTGGGTTGGCAGGTGCCCTCCTGGCTAGCCTTGTTCCGGGTCTATCCAGTCAGATCTTCACACACGGCATGCCCATAACCGGGGCGAGCGTTCGGGCTATCGGGGCCTTGTCCAGCAGGGGCCGGGCCACGAACCGTGTAACGGGCAGGCGATTGCGATCGTGTTGTCGATTAGCGCAACAGTGCCACCGGCACCGGTCCCGTCCCGTGAAGGGTGCCGGGTAGGTTCCTTTTTTCGCGATTTCCGGGATTGACGCAGTGCGAAGACCGCTCCCCCCTGGAGCCCGGGTCTCGGTTGGGTGGGCTGCCCAAAAAAGGCAACTGTCCTTCGAAGTCACTCAATCGCTGTGCGACGGTGAACGTTGTTTGATCATACCCACGGGGAGATGGGTGGCGGTGTGGCAGGGCCACCGTCGCATCAAAAGGCAGTGACACAGAAATCTTTCCCGTCGCAACCGGCGTGTTGCGCAAGGAAGTTCGTCGGGCCCGGGGCCGCGGGGCCGAAAACGGTGACCAGCTCCTGTCGAACGCGGCCACCGGACGAACGTCGGAGCGTCGGAACGAGTAACGGAGAAAATGTTATTCAACCACCAGGGGCCAACCACGGCCGACTCCTTTGTGGCCGTGTTTGCGTGTGTGTGTGTGGTGGGCATTTGTTCTTGTCCGCCACCGATCGATTGCGATGGCGATTGGAAGCGTGGCTGTGTTGGGTGGCTACGTCTAACCCTATCACTGTCGCCGCCCATCAACGCCGTCGACCGTCGTCGTGGACCTGAGGGAGCGCCTTTCGGGCGGCCACTCCGATTTGGCATTCTTTCGCGTGGTGCGCCGATCGGCCGGTGAGTGATAAATGACAAGACATCACGATGGGCATTCTGTTCCTGGCCCTGGCCGGTAACTTGCCGGGCGGTTGCGCTGGTGTCTCGGGCCACATGCGGGAGCGCGTCATGTGAGAGCGCCGAAGAATAGAAACGTTACGGTGCCAGATAGCATCGGAAACGTCGGAAGACATCGCACCCGGCGTCGGTCACTAGCCGCCGGTGCGTGTATGTACCACATTAGCCGGGTCTGACGAGCGGCGGAACCCGCTAGACCGTGCACCGCACAGACCCGTATCGGCTTACCTCGTGAAGGAGGTCAACTTTAATTACCGTAGGTGTCGGCTGATCCGTCGCGCCGAAGCGATGCACACGGTTGCTTTACTCCAAAGACCTGCTTCGCTAGCGGATTCGCGTCCCCCCCCCCCCCCTTCCGCGAACGCGAGTTCCTGGGGCCTTTTTTATCACCTAGACACACACTTCTATCACCTCGACGGTGTACCTCGGCATGAGGTATTAGTTACCAAAAAACTATGCAAAAATTAGCCACTATGGAAGCAACATAGACAAGGAACGCCAACCGATACACTACCCGGTGGTCACTTGCCTCCGGACCTCCGGCATGATGGCCCGTGACAGATCATATCGAATTCTCTACAAGAAGCAGCAGCCGAGGAGCCACAGCTTTCCGATGGAGAGCCACTTCTACACACTTTCTTTCTGGCGCTGGGCAGCGCTGTCGAGCCAAGAGAAAAAGGGCTGCACCTTGATTAGGTTTTTGTTTGCATTTCGCACGGTTCTTCGCACTTTCCGGCCCCTTTTGTGTGATTAGGCATCTGTCGGGCCCCTGCGTGTGTGTGTGTGCGGTACATTTGTATCAGGCCGTGTCCAGCACTTTCTCGCTTTTTCGCCAGCCGACCAGCTCCCCCCGGATGTTCGACGCTTTGATGTTGACCTACGGGAGAGTTTCCACATAGCTGGCCGGTGGTGCGATACATGGAGAGCCTTGATACATGTCGCAAAATTCTCCACCCGGGAGATGAGACCGATTATTCTCCATTCTTATGCTGTTAGGACTCTTGATTGACTGCGTGCCGCTTCGGTGCTGTGTGCTTCATTAGCGCACCAAGGCATTAGAGTTATTGAATTTGGAAACGGTAATTGAATTTCATTGGATACGATTATCAATTCGTATTTTTACCTTACTTTTGCAGTTATTGCCAAGCCAATAATTGATTTCTTCAACCTTCCAAGCGACATTGGAAGAAGATTGACATTATATTAGGTAGTCTAAAAAGAAATCCATTATTTTTGCGTGTACTTCAAAACATTATTTAAGATACTTTTAATTGTCCGATTTTCGTCAAATATGCACCGTTTTGTTGGAAAATTTGTTGTCTTTTTAAAAATACCTTCATAATGCCTCTCTTGTAAAAGGCTTAGTTGTTATTGGCGAAAAACTCGAGCAATCCATTTTCACAATCCTTTTTTGATCTCAAGTTTTCGCCACTCAGGAAATTTTGTAATGCGCGAAAAAGTTGTCAATCGCTTGGTGCAAGGTCCGGTCTATACGTTGGATGCATTAAAACTTTCCAACCAAGCTCCCGGACATTCTGGCGAGTCCCTAAAGACGTGTGTGACATTTCGTTGTCCTGGTGGAACATATCTCCTCTTCCATTGGCCAATTCTGGTCGTTTCTGGTCAATTGCCAGTTTCGAACGGTGCAATAATTGACAGTAGAGATCTGAATTTAGTGTTTGGCCACACGAAAGCAACTCATAATAAACGATTCCTCTCAAGTCCCACCATAAACCCAGTAGAACCTTACTGGTCGTAAGTCCTGGTTTGACCACCCTGTAAGCTGCTTCACCACGCTTAGACCACGATCATTTCCACACAGTATTGTCGTATGTATCCCATTCCTCATCCTCAATACCCATCCGTTTAAGAAATGGTTCTATTTCATTCCGTTTGGCCAAAATTGCGCAGATGGAAATTCGAGCCATCATGTTTTTTGGTGTAAATAAGGTGGCGCCCAAACATCGAGCTTCTTTGTGAATCCAGCTTTGCGCAAATGGCTTAAAACTGTCTGATGATTATTCTTTAGCTCCTGGCCGATGCTCTGATTACTAACATGTTGATCAATTTTGATTATTTCTGTGATTTTATCGACATTTTCGATGACGTGTCTGCCTGTGCAAGGAGCATCTTTAACATCGAAAATAACTGAAACGGATCAACGAAACCAAAATTTATCGCAACTAGCTGTTGCAATATCGGCACCATAAACAACAAGCAAAATTTCAGCCGCCTAGCTTGAATTTTCGCCTTTTTCGAAGAAAAATGGTAAAATGTACCTTATTTTCTCTATGGTGACTTCCATTGTTAACACCCTGTAACTCACAAACGAATAGAACAAACAATAAACAGTGAAAGCATATTTTTAAGTGTAAAGTATCAGCTTTAAAACGAGCCCAAACTTGAAACTGTACGATCGATACTTCACGAGATATCGATCACTGAAGGCATCTACCGTGAAAATAATGGATTTCTTTTTAGACTACCTAATATGACATTGCTCCATAAATTTCAGAACAAAATTCCTTGAAATATTTCATCAGTTACGATAAATAATAAAACAAATTTTTGATTTAAAAACAATGCACATTTGTCGACTCCTTCGAGTGCCCCTACGACAGATGATAACGACCTCTGCTGTGACAATAGCCATGAAAGTGTAGTAATTAAATTAATTTCCAACTGCAAATTATGTAATTAAAATTAGAAATCATGCTCCACGCTCGTTAGCCGCGGTTTGTTTTAGCCCTGGCGCTGCATCAATCAGCCCTCGGCAGCCCTCTGCAGGCTTAATTTCTTCCAGCCCTTCCAGCCTTTCCCGCCATTCGTTCACGCGGGCGGCAAATGTCACGGTAGTGGGTGCAGAAAATAGCGCCGATTGATCGGCGATTCCGCGCGCGGTCCGGACCACCCGGAGCGAAAAGCATGCTTATTTACGATGAAACAGCTCCTCCGGGTGCCTTCTGTGAGCGCTTCGGAAGCTCGACTCGGCGCGTCCTGCTGCCAACGCCCAACGCTCGGGCCGGGCAGGTAGCAGCAGCAGCAGCAGAACACGCGCGGGCCACCCGTGCACACACTCGTGCATATCTAATGAATTATTACTCCACCGAACGCTCTATTATTTTGATGTGCTACTGATTGGTTAATAAATTATATTAAACTGCAGGCGTGCGCCGCCGTGTTCGGTACGTTAATGTCAGGCGCCTCCGAAGCGCGGACGATCGTCGGTGCAATTGCAGTCGCGTTCGATTGGTGGGCCTGGGTGCTGCAGTCCGAGGCCGGAGGGACCTTGACGAGGGCAAGTGCAGCTCGGTGCATCGGTTGGGTGGAAGGCGAAGAATGGTGTGCAGTAACTGTGCAACTGAGAGAGACCTTGGCCACATCTTGCTCGAGATCGGGCGGGCATTGTCTTGATGGTTTTGCCTTTTTGCATTTCCTGTCGGCGGTCGGTCTCTTCGTGGTGGCTACAGGTTCCGCGGTAACAGAAGAATATCTTTAGTTTGGTTTGCAATAATTTATAGATTGATTCTTCATCTAGAATATTTATTTAAAACATGGCATCGATTTATGGACATGCTCCTGTTACAGATGCATTTTGCCTACATCTAGGCGTAACTTATTCCCCTCGACAAGTGCTGTACGGATTAGTTTATACACATTTAGTCCTACTCTTCGATTGTAACTGTTGCCTGGTAGGTGCTCCTGTTAACTTCAAACACCGAGCACCTCATTAAACTAAAGTTAGCAAAAACATTGCGATTAATGACAGCGTCACAAAAAATAGTTAATAAATAGGCCCAACATTAACGAATCTGATTCGTTCCTTCGCCTACCGTTGGCACCCTTCTCGGTCACAGCTAGAGCCCATCGGTACCGTAGAATCCCTGGTCAGTGCCACACAGCTAACGGTGGACATGCGCGCACGGATCGGAAAGATCGTATCGAAACGGGGTTACGGGTGTTCTGGTTTAGCCGAAAATGACAAAAATGAACACCGTCATTGTCGTAGCGTTGGTTGGTGAACTTGCCCTGTATGTGTGGGAGCCCCGCGTACGGAACGAACGTGTCTTGTGGTACCAGAACGGTCCGAAACCCGGGGGACCGTTCTATCGAAAGAACCGTTCGCGTAATGATCGAAGCTCCGAAACAGTTGCAGCGGCCACCCCAAAGGCCGTTGGCCCAGTTCTGGCGGCGGCCCGAGTGTCGAACAGATTTAATGCCGAAACCCGCCGGCCCATGACGGGCTGGAGGACACCGCACCTGTGGACACACCTCGCGCAGACCGCTACTCGAGCTGCGGTGAACTAGAGGGGAGCATAATTAAAAGGACACAGACCAGCGAAAAAAAACGCACAACACGACGAAAGAAGTAATTAA
>NW_026454694.1:0-6715 GCF_943734635.1 Anopheles cruzii | reverse complement strand
CAACGATGTTTTCCGGGGGCCGGGTTCCTCGCTCCGTTTTATAGCCACCTAAACTGACACCCACAGAGCCTGCCACGTAGCGTAGCGTCTCAAGCCGGCCTCAGCTAGCACTGGGATGGACAACGGATGAATATAGTTTTGGTCTTTATTGTTATTATTATTATTGAATGCATCGATTCGGTGCCGACGCCCGCTACGTCCGCAGACGCCCGAAAACTTTCCCAACTTCGTTGGGTGGGTTTTATTGCGAAACATTTTACTATCGCCGGCTCGCGAAACAGAAAGTCGGCCCCTGAACTATGAAACGTGACACCATCCGGGTCCGGTGCTCCGCTTCATGTTTATGGTGTAATCAGTGAAGTAGTGAGCGAAGGATACGATTTACTTATTGGCAAAAATAAAATGCAATTACCTTGTAGCAGAAGCATTGGCCAATTAAGTAGATGACAGACGCCGTGGCCAGAACGGATGAAATGGCCTTAGCTGACTCTGAACGCTTCGGGGTGCCGATTTTTGCCAAAGTGAAGACATTTTAAGTACGACACTCAAACTGATTTGCGGGATCATTCCGGCCACACGCCATTGGTTAATTTTCAATGCATCTTGAATGTTGTGTCTCTATTGGTCTAAACAGTACGTGGTTTGAGAGATGGAGAGCAATCCAATGCGATTTTTATTCAACCAGCCAACGAATTAACACAACCTTATTATGCTACCTAATATCACTTATCTTAAAAAACTAATTTCCATTAATTTCTTAAGCAAAAATGAAACTCAGCGATGGTTAAAACGTTTGGTCCCGTATTGGAATTCACAAAAAATGTATACTGAAATATAAACGAACTCCTTTATCATACATCGATCAACAACTTCCGGAGTCACCAATGAAAAACACAGTTTATGAGTAAATGAGATTTTATATAACATTTATATTATATACGAGGTTTGTTCAAAAAGTATCGCGACTTTTCAATTTCCGCGGGCTACGTATATCCGATTTCCGATGTTTTTGTGGCGTTGGATTGCTACACATGTCAGTGATTTTTTTGGTGAAAAGTTGAAATTTTTTGAAAAATCAGTCAATTTTTGACAATTTTTTTAGTGTGCACGTGTCTTGGCCCATCGTCGATTTTTGTCTCTTCCAAAAAATGGATGGCAAAGAATCTTTATCAAATTTTGTATGAAAAACGAAATTAAGTGCTCGGACGCAATCGAAATGTTGATTGTGGCTTATGGTGAAGCTTTTAAGACCAAAAGCATTGCTTATCGGTGTTTCAAATTTTTCTTAGTAGGCCGAGAAGATGTGAACGTCGAAAAGCCTACTTTGATCGATTGCGAACAGTTTTGCTTGCAGTTTTCTTCGATTGCAGGGTCGTGTTTCATCACGAGTTGGTAGAACGGTCAATAAGGAATATTACCTAAAAATTATGTGCAATTTGCGCGAAGCAATCCACCACAAACGTCTGGATTTGTGGAAAAACAAAAATTGGCTTTTGCGACACTGCTAACACATCGTTGTTTCTTCGCGAATTTTTGGCCAAAACAACTCTCTAGTGATGCCAAAGCCACTTTATTCCCCAGATCTGGCCCCCTGTGACTTTTTCTGTTTTTTTCTGTTTCCAAAACTTAAATTACCGCTTCGTGGTCAATTAGAGTTTTGGCGTACACAAAAATCGACGATGAGTCAAAACACGCCCAAGCAAAACAGCTGTCCAAAATTTACTGATTACTCAAAATGGCCGAAATTTTTACCATAAGTCACTGACATGTGTAGCAACCTAACGCCACAAAAACTTTGAAAATCGGATATACGTAGCCCGCGGAAATTGAAAAGTCGCGATACTTTTTGAACAAACCTCGTATACATAGTCGCCCTAACGCTTATATCAACATAGTCTTCCTTACGTGTTAGACAGTCACTCCGTTGCTTCTCCAATTTGTCTATACGATTCGTTCCATGTATTTTGATTTATGGCAACCGCTTAGCAAACCCAAGCATTGGCTTTCCAGCTGCTGATCGATACGATTCCTGTTTGTTCGACCGACCAATCATTGTTGAACTGTTCCCAACAGCGATTAGTGAAAGCAATCGACATGATTGTTGTTCTGATCAACTATGAGGTATCGCGGTACTAATTGCATTTATTCATGCAGCGGTCAGCGTGTTTATGAAAAATATACATAATTCCATTAAAAATAGTTGCCGCCATAAATATAATAGGTAAACTACTATATGGATGTTTGTTAAAAAACTCTTTCATACAAAATTGTGTGTTGCAAAAAATTGTTTTAAAAAATCTTCTTTTTCGGTTTCTAAATGATGGTCTACATAATGAAGCTTAATTTATTAAAGAAGACGTGTCCGGACCTCGGACAAAGAGCAAAATTCACGGTTTTCCCATTTTCACCATTGATGGTAACAGCTTTTCATAAGCTGTACGGCAAAATATCAAGACAAAGAATCTGTTTAAGAATTAAATTCTTAAAATAGGCTACCCGAACCTCGCGATGTATATTTTACTTAATTTTACGACTCCCTCCGCGGGAGCTGCTGCTCGGATTGGAGCGTGTTTATTAGATCCCGCGCCGGTGGTGCCTCATCTATATTTCAGCTTCTAGCCAAAACACCCACCAAGTACATGCGTACATGTGTGTGTGTGTGTGTGTGTGTGTGTGTGTGTGTGTGTGTTAATAATTCATAGCGAATCGTCCGACACACCCAGCGACCGAGGGGCCGTTTGTGACAGACACCTTCGCCAGCACACGCCGGTCGCCAATGGTGGCGAACGCCGGTTTTCGGAAGCTGCGCCGGATTATTGGAAATCATTTCAAATCCAATTTGTCAGCTGAGTACTCCCGTGGGTGGGCGGTGGTGGTCCGGGTGTGGCGCGGAATAGGACAGCATAACCGACGACAGCAAACACCCTCGATTTGTCATGATTTGCTGCGAAGCCAGCGCAGCCGGCCGCCCGGTAATGCCGGCGAAGACGACGCCGAGGAATGTGTTATCGTCGCGGGTGACCCTGAAGCTTTGGGGCGGGGGGAGGGCTGCCGCGGGACCATGTTGTGGCATGCGTGTTGACACATATGCACAAGCCTTATCGCTCGGCCACGCTCCCCGCCCCAGCCCCGTCCGCTCGAAGGGCGCGTTTCGGTTGGCGAAAACACGACGCCGTCGACGCATATTTCTGCCGACAGCCCCGGGCTGGAGCCGAGGCGTGCGGCGAAGCCCTAAGATAAAGGCGCCGTTTCATATTCATGAAACTTTATGATTTCCGGAACTCCCCACAGGGGTGGCCACTGCGCGCCCCGTCCCGAACGGGCAAACCCTGTGGCCCGAAAAGTTCTGTAACGCCGGGCGCGTTCCATTTTCGTGGCGGAATTTCGGCCACATTTCGACTGTTCGCATTCCTCCGCCGGTCGCACGGTCGAGCGGGGTAGCGGGCGAAAGGACGCAAGCAAGGTGGCAAGCGCCGCGGCCCCTGCCG
Organism: Anopheles cruzii; assembly: GCF_943734635.1. NCBI lineage: Eukaryota > Metazoa > Arthropoda > Insecta > Diptera > Culicidae > Anopheles > Anopheles cruzii. The sequence continues at coordinate 3,227 of NW_026454694.1, read as the reverse complement.
GCCTCGCGTGCCGCGGGCCAACAACGATTTTCATAATTTCATATTTGTATGCATGGAAATAGGGGGTTTGCCCGATTCTCGTGCAAAAGCCCGGCCAGAGCCAGCCGCCGGCCGCATGCCAAAGGTCAGTCCGATGCCCGAGGGGCGGTGCTCGGGACGGGCGGCGGGAAGGGAAGTTATGCTGTCAGGATGTGAAGCATACGCTTGCGGAACAATATACATTTATGGCTCTCGCCCGGCCCAAGGTGAGCCGAAGAGCCGAGCCCACTGGCCACCAAAGCGGCACCGGCAGCGGCATAGGAATTTCTTACGTCCTCTCCCGGACGCAGGGAAGCCCCGGAATCATTTGTCTGCATCTCGGAGGTTTCGATCGCACACACGGAGATTATCGCCGTACCACAATTTTCACGGCTTTGTCCAATATGGAATTACCTTTCCGAACTGTCGGCCAGGTCGGCAAACAAATCGTTGGCCCTTTTCGGTGTCGATCAGGTGACGGTGATAATGCCGATCCCTGCTGCGAATGCCCCGGATGTGCAAATGAGCATAATATTCTATGCCAGCTTCGGAATCTGTGGAGTCACACTTCGATTTTACGATTTGTGGATCGGAAACCGAGGCCACCCACAACCCGTGAGGCTCTAGGATAACCGAGCGGTGCGTTCGCTATTCGCTATGGCAGTGGCGAGATAGACAACCTAAACACGCAGCACCGAAGGACAATAATAAATGGCTGCGTTACGCGTGAATCACAAAATTGAATACATTTGGCCCGCTGTTTTTTGGCAACAAAAACTTCATGAAATGGACCACGCAGTTTTCTTTTTTTTTGTCCACAAAAACATCTGAGTGGAGCTTATGGCGAAATGAATTTGGACCCGGAACATCGGCTGGTCTGGGGGGTCCGCCCCCGGTCAAATCTGTCAAAATAAGCCTTCACTGGGTCTAAAAGAGATAGAAAGAGAAAGCTGTTTCAAAAGTTCCTGCCATCCATCAATCCGCACACACACATACAGGCCAAACAAAAGCCCATCTGCCAGGCTCGAGATAATAGTGTGAAAAATGAGACGGCCAACTGATATGGGACAGAATTACACAACACCAACCACATATTAGGCCATGCGAAAAGTCTGTATGCTTTTGTCACTGAATAAGCGTTGATCTTGTCATGTGTGGGTTTGTTCGAAAGGTAGCATATGTAAAATTTTTAATGCAGAATATGAAAGGACTCTGATGCAGTATCTGACTTCTCTTCTCTCTCAATGTCTCTCATAGAAAACTATCTAATCTTCTGATGTTAATATCGTTCGCGAATGTCGAACTAATATGAAATATGTGCATCGAACCACCATAAGAGACTCCAAAGTAAGGAATGTTTCGTGTACAACTGTGGACTACGGCGAAGTGAGTTTTACAGCAAAAAATTGTTCACAAAGCAGGCTTCGAAGATAAAAGACATGCTCAGTGGGAAATCAGAACATTTCTCTACCAATGTTATCCTATTGAAACTATTTTTACGAATTCTCGACCATGCCCGAAAAAAGGAAAAACACTTTTTGCATGACCTAGCAACACACCAGAAACAGGCCAATCCCTTCTAAAGCTGACAATCCGGTGTCGAACCGGAAGCTAATGGTACGGCGCGTAGTAGGAAAGAAAAACAATCGTATAAAAAATCACAAACCCGATGACCGATGGCACCGTCTTATCGATGCATGGCCCATGGTGCACAGTAAGCGGGAAAAATTGTGCCTAAAACGCATAATTTTACAATCCTTCAGCGATCCCTCGGACGTCCGTGTTTTTCTTTGCCGCACATTCTTTTCCTCGCGCCATGTATGTTAACTTTTCCCTGCCCCGTGCTCCCGAGGGTTCCGTGCTCCCCAAGAGCTCGGTCGCGCTACACCCTCTCGAAGAAAAATGATGGGCCTTAATCCGGCATCCGGAAAAAAGGTCCACGAAATGGGGAACCACTTCCGAAAGGGTCGCCCGCTGCGTCCGGGTCCGAGAAGTATCATTTTGGAGCCCGTGCTCCGTGCTCTACGGAGAAAAGGCGTGAAAGTGTACAACTTATGGGTGGTGTGTAACTTTCACTGTTCCGTGCCCAATCTTCTTCTCGCTGTCTCTATCTGCTTCTCTCCTTATCGAGATTAAAGTCCGTCTTTCAGAGTGTGCCCCTTCGCTCTATGCGGGCATTTTATTTCTTTTTAAAATGGACCAAAATCCGTTTTAGCACAGTTCCTCGTGGAAAACGCGCCAAGAGCACCGGCAGGAAGAGGGGCAGGCAGGCGACTAGATAATCCTTTTGGCGAACGGAAACCACTTTTCGGCCCATGTGGCATCGCAAACGATCCCGGAATCCCGATTCCCCCTAACGTGTGAAAGATATGGCGGTTCACCCAAGCTGGTGTCCTTTTTGGTCGGTCACTGTCTTTCGACACTTTTTTTTTCTCATTCTCGCATTATTCTCTCTCGTTCACTCTCTATCAAATCCTTCGTTTTCTCGGTCCTTTCACTGAACCGATTCAAGGAAAGTGTCATGAACTGCCGATTCTCCTCGAACGCGAGCCTTCCACCATCTTGTTTCCCGTACTCTGGTGGCCAACCTTCCGAGAAGCTCGGCTAAGAAGGGACCGACGAAAAGCCCCAGCTGCCAGGCTTCACAGATTGGACGGAGTGTAAGACAAATAAAAGTGAAGATGGGAAATGGGAACATAAAAATTTACAACGCTCGGTAAATTGAATATAAATTCGAGGCTAACTGTACACACGGCGTTCCGGAGGGCAGCGGCCCGGAGGTGCTGGGTTGAAATAAATTGCAGCTCGCAGAAGATATCCTTTCCGGGATGATGCCTTCTGCCGTGCGCACACAAACTGCTGGTTGCCAGACGCGCCGGCATTCCAACATCGATCAATCACCTCCGGCATGGGGTTGTGATTGTTTTCGTCCCATTTCAGCTGCAGCAACCGAGTTCTGACTACCCGCAGACGCAACTCACCACGAACTTGCCTCGAACCAATCGAACAAAGTTCTTAGACTGCAGTTAACGACACACCTTGCCAGATATTCCCGGCATGCTATTTACTTTCCATCGTTCAAACATTTGTCTACGCTGCGTCCACATCGTTTTCTGGGTTGCGCTTCATCGGATATCAATCAGACGTTGGCTGGCTGCTCCCGGTGATTGGCAGTACCACAGAACTTCTGGGCCATCATTATGCCAGTG
>NW_026454693.1:0-6727 GCF_943734635.1 Anopheles cruzii | reverse complement strand
GCCAGGGATCCAAATCCTGCCTGGTAACCGGCGGCGTGCGGCATCGGCATCGGCATCGGCGTCGGGTTTGCCGCGTAGGCGCTGTGCACCGGGTACGCCGGGGTCGGCGCATGGCGGCCACTCGTCCACCATGGATGCGGCACTCCGCTTCGTGCGCCCGGCGCCTCGCGTCGATAGTGTGCGTCGCTCTCTCGATCAAGCGCTTCGTCACGATCGTACGCACTCCTCTCCCTGCGGTTGCGCGCTTCTGCTTGGTCGAGCGCCCGCAACTCTCGCTCTATCTCGAGCCTTTTGCACGCGATTTCGGCTGCTTCCAGCGCGTGAAGTTCTCGCTCTAACGCTAGCCTCCTGTGCCCGGCATCAGCTGTCTCCGGTGGCGTGCTGCTAATCCCGGTTCCTCGCCGAGTCGTCGAGCTGGCCAGCGGATTGGCATGGGGCCCATAACCATCCTCGGGGTCGTGACCTACTTCAGGGTTATCGCGACACTCGTGGTGATCCGCTGCATCTTCCATAGTGTGCAGCTGATCCTAATCTCCTCTTCACACTAGCCTTCGCACGTCGGCTTTCGAGCCGGTCACCTTCACTCATCTGCGCGGGAAGATGGCTGGCGGGTACCGTTTCAAACGGCGCACTCGCACAGCTCGGCGTCGCAGATTCTCACGGCACCATATTCTCGATGACCGCCCGCGTACGCCGCTCCGCTTAATCGCCTTTCACTTTCACTTACGACTCACCCACTTGCGCGGGAAGAATATGTTCAGTTTGTGCGGGTCCCGTTAAAACAGCGCACTCACACAAGCTGCTGGCGCAAGGGGAAGATGTCCAGGGTTGCACGGTCCCGTTTTTAGCACAGCGCACCTACACAAACCCACTTCCGCCCTTTTACTCACGCACTTAAACTTCCCTTTTGCTCACGCAAAGGATGGGTCTCTACACGCTCGATTCCTATGCGCTGTTTCGGCCGGTTCCACCGGCCGTCTTTCCTTCTCTCGCTCCTCCGACTGTTCTAGCCGGCGGCCGGCGGATCGGGTTGAGGTCCATAACCCTCGGTCATGAGGTCATCACTGGCCTCGTGGTGATCTGCTGCAGCTGATGGTGTGCAGCTGATCCTAATCTGTCTCACTTTTACTTTTGACTTCGCGCGTCGGCTTTCGAGCCGGTCGCTTCACTCATTTGCGAGGGAAGAAGGCTGGCGGGTCCCGTTTCAAACGGCGCACTCGCGCAGCTCGACGTCGCAGATTCTCACGGCACCGGCTCACAATAACGTCGATGACCGCCCGCGTACGCCGCTCCACATAATCGCCCGGGTTTCTTTTAACTCGCGAGGCGACTTTGCTGGACTTGGACTTCTGCCCTTTCGCTCACGCAATGGGAACTCTCGATCGCTCGATCTCGCTCGAGCGTGCTTCTGCTCAAACTGCGAATACGGATGACGCGGTGACAAGTCTTCCAAGATGCACGAAAAAACGCGACGAGTCCCTTTAAAGCACAAGGGTGTTTTTAAATGCACGAGTTGTTTAAAAGGCACCAAAAAACTAACTGAATAGACAAGTTTAAAGTGAAAAGAATTAAAAAACTTGTATTTTGCTCCTTCTTGGTTTGCACGTGCGGTTGCTTCGAGTGTCACTGTTCAACCCGTCTGTTTGCTTCTGCTCGGGGTCATCCGGGTCGATCCTGTCATATCCGCACGATCCCTGCGATCGCCTGGTGTGGCCTGTCATCGTGTCGCCTGGGGAGCCGCTGTAAGATTGCGGTGCCTAGTGGCCGTGGCGTTCTGTGCGTGGCGCACGTAACAGTATTAATGGTGGAGATCGCCGCACGAGTATTTTTTGATTCGCACTTAGTAGAAATTAGTGTCGCGCGGATAAAAATTAATCTACTCTGCTTTGCGGGCTAGTTCGATCTGCCCGCCTAATCCTGATCGTCTCAGTTCACTCCCCTCTCTCACTCTCTCTCTCTGCTCTCTCACTGTCGCTTCTATCACTCGGTCACGGTCGTCCTATCCTTGCGCCTCTCCAGCGCCCTCTGTCGTTTAGAGCGCTTATCAACTTATCGTTCAACTAGCTTATCGACTTATCGCTTATCTGGCACCCAACGTTTGTTTGTCACCAATGGAGTGGTACCAATATTTACAACAGGTGGTGTTTTCGAGCTTTTAACCGTGCTCGGTTGGCTTTCTGGTGCGCGCACGAGTACCTCCTCGCCAGCGTCTGATAGCAACTCAAACTCGTTGCTGGTTTTGATTTCTTCGCCGTTCATTGAACCCTCGGCTGTCGAGGCTTCAAGCGGACAGAATCTCTTCCTGCGTTTTGGTGCCATATTCGGATGGCACCTACTATTGACCTAACTCTCTTGATACTTTGTGTTTTCTTTATTCTTTTCACAAGCACGTTCACGAGCGCGACTGACCCGTTCGGCGGTCGGATTTGAACTGACTTCTTCTCCCATGTACAAACCGGGATTCCCGTCGTTTGTGGCTCCGGTCGACATCGTCGCTAACAGGATCTGTTTGGCCAAAGCTCGCTTTGTGCCCTCCGTCGTTAATCCGAGTTTCTCACACTCGCGCACCAGTCCAGCTTTTGTGAAGATTTCACATAACTCACTAACTGTTGCCATCTTTTACGTCGTTACTTGGCGGATCAATCTTTAGTTCGATCCCGGTTGAGCCCCCATGTCATATTAAAAAAAAACGGATTGAGTCTATTTGATAATTCACTGTGTTACAACTCTGCGTCTTGCTATTTTTCGTCGTAATCCAACTCTGCGTCTTTTCACACTCATCGCCGTCATGCAACTCCGTGTCTTTGCGTCTCTTGCGCTTCCCTTAGTTGTCACCTTCTGACAAGTCCCCTGTCATGTTCACCCGATGGAAACAGCAACTGCAACAGCTTAAGCACGAAAGACTTGGTAATTAAAAACCCTGGTGGTTTAGCGAGAGTAGCTCGTTTGTCTAGAGTGTTGGAACTCTTTGTTAAAGGAAGGTACGCGAGACACGTCTTTACAGTTGAATGATCACACGCAGTCTCGAGGCGTGATCGTAATGTGACTGATCGTAATGTGACTGACGTAATGTGATCGTAATGTGTTGAGATCTCCCAGACAGGAAAGCTTGAAGTGTTGCTCTAGCTGCTGGCGAATCTCTTCGTACTCTTCCATCGAGTCGCAGACGACTACGATGTCGTCAACATATATGAGTAAGTAGGTCTGTATCCCCTTGAGGTTGCGGATGTAGAGGCACGAGTCTGCTTCTGCTTGGTAGAACTGCATTGACTTCAAGACTCCGTTGATTTTCATGTTCCAAGCTCTAGCGGACTGCTTTAATCCGTATATGTTGCGCTTGAGGTGATGACGGCTTTCGTCGATGATGATGATTCGCTGGGAAAAGGGGTACTAGTGGTCTTCCCTTTCAAGCAACATTCGCATTCTTTGTCGACGTTGCACTTCTGTATTTTCAGTCCGTTTACTGGACTCTCCCGGTTCAGGTGATCGATTACGTTTATGTCGCGGTGCCCAAATCTGCGATGCCATACGTGCTTGCATCTGTCTTGGCGGGCTTCAGCCGCCATTACGGTGTCAGTTGGTTATTTAACTTCATACAACCCGTCTATCTGGTGCGCTATGGCGATGGTGCCGTCCGCTTTTGCACTGAAGGTTACTGTTGCTTGCTTTTGGATGAGTGCCCCTACCGATAGCAAGTTCATGGAGAGGGTGGTGGTGTAGAGCGCGGAGCTCAGTTTTACCTCCCGACGCAATCCATGCTCGTCGGCGCATTCTATGATGCACGTGCCTTGTCCGTTACCGGCCTTTTTGTGTTAGCACCTCCGTGGACGCCTGCATTGCCGTGCTGCAACTGGTACTCGGCTGCTTTGCTTCTTCATCCAGGAGTTTTCTTTTTACAAGCTCTATTGTGAGATCGTCGTCCGAACCAGTCTCCAATGCTGTCGTCAGCGTGTCGAAGGAGCTTGGTAGGCTTCTCAGAATCATCGCGACTCTGAGCGTCTCGTCCAACTCCTGACCGGCGTTTGCTAGCCGGGTGAATAGGTCTTCCATCTCGAAGATAAAACCGGCCATGTCCTCGCCTTTTGCGAGACGCTTGTTGCAGATTCGCTTTAACAGCGACACTTTCGAAGTTAGGCTGGTTTTTTCGTGATGCCTTTTGAGAGCCGCCCACGTGTCCCTCGCGGTCGCCGCACCGCGGATCAGGACGTGTTGGTTGTCCTCAACCAATAGCCCGATTGTTGCACGCGCTTTTGAATCTCCGGCATTCCAGGTGGTTTCCGGTTCTCTTTCCGGCTTTACCCCTGGCTCCACATAGCGCCACAACTCCTCCCTCACCAGCAGCAATTCCACCTTAAATCGCCAGGTCGGGTAAATCTCGTTGCTCAATTTCGCGATTGAGAAACGGTTTCCTTCTTTTGTGTCCAAGGCTCGGGACACAATTTATTACACGATTATACAAAACACATATATTAAAACGCAACAGATTAAAAGAGGACGCGGCCGATGACACGTCTGCACGCCGCCGTAGTCGGGAGTCGAGAGACGGAGCCAGCGCCCTCGGCTCGACGGTACACCGCTTCGGTGCATCACCCGAGATTGGTCACTCACTCTCGGGTGAGCGCGGGATCGGCCAATACGGTCGGCTCACAGCATCTTCCCTCGTTTAAGTTTACCCTGTACGCGTCAAACCGACTGGGGACTCTTCTCATGCGAGAAGAGCGACGTGGCTGCTGTACTGGCTGTAGTCTTTGGGCTGTACGCCTGGATCGCTCCGGTAGTCCGATTATAGAGCGTGAAGACATCGGGACGGTTACAGGCGCTGCCGATGCGACAGGACGTGGTGGAGGCGGCGGCGTACCTGGTTCCGCGGATGGTAGCGGTAACCCCATGGACGTCGGCGGCAGTGATGCTGTTGAAGCCAGCGTAGTGCCTGTCGGAGGCAAGTCCCTGATTACTGCTAGCTCTGGCATGCGCCGTGTTCTGCGCGCGCATTCTTAGCTGATTGGCATGTCGTCTTATCGTGCTCCCGTCCTCGGTTATGACTTCGTACATGACTCTGCCCTGACGAGCCACCACGGTTCCGGGAAGCCACTTCCAGGTGTTACGATAGTACATTTTCGCATAAACCAAGTCGTCTAGAAGGAACCGTTTGGCAATTTGAAAGGAATCCCCGTGTAGTAATGGGCGAGTAGGGGGTCTTAACAATTCTAACGCAGTTCACAATTTCCTGCCAAGGAAAGGCTCCGAACTCAGCGCTACAAAACTGCGTTCCGTTATCTGAAACCAAAGTCACCGGGGCTCCGAAACGAGCAAATAAGCTCCGCAGCAATTCGATAGTTTTTGTAGTTGTGATACTCGTGGTTCTCAAAATTTTCGGCCATTTTGTGTACGAATCTACCACTATTAGATAGTGTTCACTGTTAACTGGGCCTGCGTAATCTACTCGGCTCACAGCACCTTCCATAGCAGTTATCGTACTTTATGCTGGGTTTTCACTACACGTGGCCTGGGCCCATAACCTGTTGGAACTCTTTGTTAAAGGAAGGTACGCGAGACACGTCTTTACAGTTGAATGATCACACGCAGTCTCGCGTGCTATATTTGACGTTTACTATATGAAGTGTCACTTCTCAGCCGCCCTGCGGGAACGGTTGAGTTGTCACTAATGCTTCAACAGAGAGTAGGTAACTCGTTTATTGAGAGTAGTTAAAAAACTTGTATTTTCTTTTTCGTACACTTGGTCCGCTCACGCATGCGGTTGTTCTACACTGAAATTACGATCGAACTGAGGCTCCGTCAGAATTTGCCCCCCTTATATAGGACAAGGCGTACTCATTTTGGTACCCATTTTGGCACCCGCCGGAGACTCGTTTCCGAGGTGGGTCTTGCGACGACCCCAAATCAGCCTCACTCCGATCAGAACCGCCGCGCTATCGAGACGCTGATGTTTCATTCGCAAGAAACTAGCTTCATGAAATCGGCCATGAACGGCTCGTTGAATCCCTTCTCCAGTTTCTTTACTTTTTTGGGGGTTAAGTTCGTTTGGTGTAACACCTACTTTATTAAATCGTATCACAAAATTATCACGATTTGTCGCTTACTTGACGCTGAGAGAAAAGAGACTGAGCGGCCGCGTGCACGCTCTTTTATCTACCCTGAATGCTGTCAGTGCCGGCCGCGAGCCAGCACCCACACATTCGCGCACCTGCCCAGACAGCCGCGCCTGAGCAGGGTTGACTCAACCCTATGCGCAGGCACAGGGTTGAGTCGGGTCGCTACACTACCCCCTTTCTAGCCGAAAAACCGGGCTAGCGGAAACGTCGGGGGAAGTGCGCGTGCCGGCCAGAACGGGTAATTTTCGGCGATGTCTTCTCCGGTTGTCGAGGTCCTGGCGCATCTGCTGTTGCTGGTGTCGTCGTCGCCGGCGTCGTTGCCGGTTGGGTCGTCGTTGGCCTGGTCATCGTTGGCCTGGTCATCGTTGGCGAGGTCGTCGTTGCCGGCGTCGTTGCCGGTTGGGCCGTCGTCGGCTGGGTCGTCGCTGCCGGCATCGTTGCCGGTTGGGTCGTCGTTTGCGTCTCCTCGTGGATACCCGCTTGGTAGGCCGGCTTCAAACGGTCGATTGATATGCTCGTCGGGGTGCCATTTAAGTCCACGGTGTAGTACTTGGCCTGGCGTCGCAGTACTGCATACGGGCCGCGATACGGCGGGGTTAGCGATGGTCGTACGG
>NW_026454692.1:0-6730 GCF_943734635.1 Anopheles cruzii | reverse complement strand
GGATTCAATCGCTATTCGGTGGATGCGCTCAGCCGTGCGACAATGTAACCGAGCGGGTCGAGACGAACTGTCATCGGCAAGTGGTGTTGCCGTTGCACAATGGGGAGACCCCCGATGCGCCGTGCAATTGTGGGCCAATTCTCCATTCTAGTCCGCGATAACGCGGCTTCAGAGAGCACCTCCGATCGGATACCGAGTCCAGTGAGCCCGGGTCTGGGAACTGGGCGCACTTGGAAACACAATTCTCCATTTAGTGCGCCATCTTTCGAGTCACTTCTCAGCCACGCGGCACAATGTTTGCATTCAAATTCAAAGAGTGGCTCCACAACTTGGGCTTTTTCGGCCACGCTTCATTCGGCCCGCTATGCTTTTTATGATAACTTCGTGACCATCTCTCGCTCGATAACTTGGCGATCCGAGCTCTTCGCTTTTTCTGGGTCACCGCGGGCCGATTGTCCTCCAGAACCCCCATCCAGACACTCGATCGACACTCGTGGCCCTTACCGCTTCGCTTCACCCCTTTCGTAGATCCTGCTGACATCGCTGGTGGCGGTGTGTTCGTGTGCGCGGCTAGACAACAACTACCTGCCCCCACCGGGGGCCGCATCGTCTGGCGGGGGGCCCGGACTGACGGCGCCCTCGCCAGCTGGTGGTGGGTTCGGTAGTAAACCCGCCGGTGGACCTCCGACCGCCGGCCCTGGATTCGGTGGCTCCGGACCTGGAGCCGGTGGCTTCGGTGGCCCACAGGGTGCAGGTGGCTTCGGAGGACCCGCATCCCGACCGGGAGCGGGCGCTCCCGGGGCCGGAGCGCGTCCTCCATCGCCCGCCTACGGACCACCGGGCGGTGGATTTGGCGGTGGAGCTCCTTCATCCTTCGGAGGTGCGGCCCCTGCGTCCTCCTTCGGCGGTGGTGGTGCGCCGTCCGGTGGATTCGGTGCTCCGGGAGGCTCGGGAGGATTCGGGGGTGGGTCTACCGGGGGCGCCCCTGCCGCACCGGCCGGTCCAAGTCAACCGCCGATCGAGATTCTCTCGTACGAGAACATGAACAACGGCGACGGGAGCTACAAGTACAGGCAAGTATTTACTCCGTTCCCGCTGCTGGCCGATGTTCCCACTAAGCGCGTGTTTCTATCCCCCAGCTACGAGACGGCGAACGGGATCAAGGTGCAGGAGCAGGGCGAAGTGAAGAACAAGGGCTCCGAGAACGAGATCCAGAGTGTGCAGGGCTCTTACTCGTACACCGCACCGGACGGTCAGGTCATCACCGTGACGTATATCGCCGACGAAAACGGCTTCCAGCCGCAGGGAGACCACCTACCGACGCCGCCTCCGATTCCGGAAGAGATCCGCAAGGCGCTGGAAGCCACGGCCGCTGCGCAGGCCGCTGGCGGTGCCGGTGGACAGGGTGGGTATCCGGGTGGAGCTGGCAAACCGTCCGGAGGCTACCCCGGATCGGTGACGGGATCGGGTGGCTACCCGTCCGGAGCCGGTGCCCCAGGCGGGGGACCACGTCCGGGTGGCGGTCCTGCCGGAGCAGGCCAGGCAGGATACCCGAGCGGAGGACCTTCGAGTGCGGGCGGCTATCCTTCCGCGGGTGGACCGGCCGCCCCGGGTGGATCGGCCGGATATCCTTCGGGTGGGCCCACCGCCGGTGCTCGCCCATCCGCTCCCGGCAGACCGTCCGGAAACGGGTCCTTCAACCCTCAGTCCGGCTACCAGTATTGAGACCAGAAGACCCGGTTCGTAGCGCGCTAGCTAAAGATCATTGCATTTCATTAAACCCGCCCAAGCCCGCGGCTGGTCCAACGGAAACTCACTGCGCAAAACGCAAAACAAAAACGAACAAAAACAATCCCCACGCTGTAAATAAGTTAAATGGAACGGTTAAAATAAACAGAAAAAACGTAATGTAATGTAAACACGAAAGACCCCACTTCTTCCCCAACACCGGAGCGGTTAATCAGTCCGCGGGGGTTTATGATGCTGACGCCCGAACTTGAACTTGTCGACGACGACCACGGAACCAGTGTCTTCGGATCGGACGGCACCGCGGGCGATGCGTGGAGATGAATGAAAACGGGTTTCAATGGTTCCGCAAACCGGTGTCGGTTGTAAAAGCTCCAACCATCGTAAAAGACGAATCTTTGGCAGAAGCCCAACAACTGCGAACAATAATCGCCTGTAGGGTATGCAATCTCATTGCATACCAAAAGGCGCATTACGCATGGTCTCGATTCTATTAAAACTCTTCGGTAACCTTCTGAAGTAGGTCGCTTTAGTGCAGTTTGTGAAAATCGTTTGTTCTACAAACAAACAACACAAACAAAACTTAATTCCAATCAAGAAAGCTGTGTGAGAAGCAGAATGTTTTAATTTTGCAAAAGAACTCATCGATCGTACTTTAAACCCGCTCCCAAGACTCGGCATACTCTAAGACCAGCAACACTAGACGGCATTAACAAATTGATGACGCTTCAAACACGTGTTAAGTTCTTTAATCTATTGCTCCTCATTGCACATGCCAAAACAGTCGTAAATTAACTACGGTTGAATGTCAGCGTGGTGCGCATAATTGCTGCTCATGAATTTATTGACATCCAAATTGATTTATGCGCTACGTGCTACCCAGCATCCCCGATGGCGGATCGAAGCCCTCGGACAAAACGTTTAATGTTATGATACGCTCCGTCACGAATAGCGGCTCGGTGCACTCATGTGTTGGGAGCATAATTTGTTACAAGTCAATTTGAATCAACGCCGCACTAGATCAGGATTACCGATCGGCTGATCGGCTGGGTATTTTTTCAAAACAGTCGTGACAGCTACCTACCGTGGCGGGCGCACCCTTCGAAATCGATCCTAACGTGATCTAGCCGACATCTCGGTAGGAAGTTCTGAAGCAGGAAGATCCCATTTGACCATCACAGCTTGTGCTACGATGGGCTCCGATTTGACCGTACCTTTACTCAATGTTCCAGAAGATGCTTGGGGAAGCACACAAAGTAAACAAATATCACAACCGACGCCGTTTTGAAATGTCATCCCCATGTGGCCAATAAGTTACAGCAAGCGAGCTTGCTTGGCTCGTGAAAAATCGTGCCATGTCGACTGGGTAACACATTCTTTGAGTACGAGGAATTGAAGGACCTTCGTTTCGACTTTATTTATGTTTATTTCATCATATATCACACTGCACTGTAAGTTCACCATATATGTAAGTTCCTTAAACGAGGCAACTTAAGCTAATGTGGCGCTTATAAGTATAACCAACTTTAACCATCATTTATATGATGGATAAGATATGATATTGTAGGGCCAACCTTGAATTTGCCCATATGTTTCGTTTCATTTTTACGTAGACAGCGTGTGTTTGGTCGCCGTTCAAGTTCAAGGGCTCAATGGCATACATTCCCGAGAGGTTCAGGACTGTCAAACACAAGATAGGATTCCCAAACGCTTAAAACCTGCATTCTTTGAACACACTCAAAAGCATCCATCACGAAGGTGGCCATCACCATATTTATGATGTGATCGACAATATGTTTCCTTATTTGTGGCGTGATATAAAAATAGAATCTACCAACCGCCATTGTGCAGCTTCATTCGAAGTAGACAGCTTAGGTTCACGGGTGTAGCATTCACCTCATTCGACATAATTAGCTCGTCTTATCTCCTGAAGGCCCGCCCAGGTCTTGTGCCTGGGCGGTGCCTCTAGGTCGACGGAGCCGTTAATCCAGTTGCCTAAACTTTTGACCTTTCTTATATGCTTCGCTTCATGAGCCATCTGCCGTATTCGGTGAACGGCCTGCAAGATGCTACGGGTACGGGTACCGTACCGAGAGCTCACCCGGAGCCCCGCAACGATCTGCCAAAAGTAGACAACCCAAAGAACAATGCTCTAAACGACACACATGCTGTAACGTGAAAGAAATCATTTTTTATCAGCAAACACCTCGGAAGGTGTCAATTATGTGGAAGATAATAAATCATTTCTTCATTGCCGAGTTGGTCGAGTTCGCCAGGCGCGGGTCGTACATTGCACGGAGTACCCGACGACCCGGCAAGGGCGACCCGGGAGCACCTCGGCCCCAAGATCGGTAGTTGCCGTCTGCTGTTAACAACAATGACGATCGTCTTGGAGGTTGTCCATGGTGCAATCGGTCGGCCACCGGTCGGGGTGCCAGCAACAGCAACCTCCAGAACAATGTCATTGTCGGAACGGAGATGACATCCTTTTCGTCGGTGTTTTTTTTCTCCTTCTTCTTGCCGGCGTATCTTCCTACTTTGGAGTCATAATTTCTTAAGGTCACTCTACGGTCCGACTTAGTATGTGGTGCGCGAAGACCTGGCTGGCTGGGGGATCGAGTTCGAACGCGTGTTCGAAGCTTCTTGCGATGCGCCACGGCCAGCACCGGGGACCCCATTTAGTGGCTCACTCGTACGTCTCACGCCCGAGCGCCGCCAACTCACGGCCGAAACTGGTTTCAATGTAGGATCCATCTTCTTCTCCGTGTCGTGCCGGGCACACTATGTGGCGCGCACTGCAGAATGTAATTGATAACTTGATTCTGGCTCCACCGCTAAACGTCGAAGGCACACATTGCCCACCGTTTTGGCCACCGCTACCGTTAGAGGCGTCGAACGATCGGCGGTTGCCGAGATGCCTTCCTCTATTGGAACATTTGAATCGGAAGGCAATAATTTGTCATCTAGAGGCTGAACAACACACCACAAAGTGGGTATTTTCCCATGAATGGATCGCCTTCTCAGAAACGAACGGAATCGGGCGCCATTATGGCCATTCTTTCTGGTCGCTCACGATGGCTCATTTGAGTGGCTGGTCAAAGGTGACTGGAAATCCCACAATATACAGGGTTATCCAATTTTTTTTTATCTTAGAAGAACGGACCGGGCCGTATTTATAAAACTTACTACTAACTGTATTAAAACTAATGCTACTGTATGGTGCGCATTATGGACTGGCGGCGTCGTAGGACCCTATTTTTTAGAAAACGGTGAAGGGAGGATCACTACCTTCAATTCCGAGGGATACAACCAGATGATGAGACATTTTGTTTTGGACTGCAATTGAAGTTATGGACTTCATAGGTATTCATCCTGATTATACGATTTGACATTGTTGGACTTTTTGTTGTGGTGCTACGCAAAAAATCGTCTTTATGCTGACAAGTCTGCAACTTTGGAGCATTTGAAAAATAACATTCGCCAAGTTATGGTCGAGCTAACACTCGAAATAGGTAAAACAGTCATTAAAGATTATCTTATCAGAATCGACTCTTGCCATAGATCCCGAGGCGGCCATTGTGTTTCCCGGATAATGGCAAAATACAAACTTTATAATAAATGAAATAGTTTATCTAAATTACATTTTTCATGGTTTTTTTCTTTTGTTTTTTTTTTTTTTTTTGAAATTAGAAAATAAATAACACTATATTTTTAGATTCTGTTTGATCTATGTTTTGATACTGCTGACTGAAATTACACCCTTCGATACTCTGGATACTCGAGACACGATGCTGAATAAGAATATTTATTTTTAAAATTTTCTATGTTTCTGCTAAACCCAATAAAACCAGAGAAAAACTAAAGAAATTGATCATCACAAAAAAAAGATGCAACTTAATTTTATTTAACCTTATTCCAACTGTGACCCAACTGCAACGGTTATGCCCACAATAAAGTCAACATTTCAATTCCGTTTACCATTCCGCCGTTTGTCAGTTTCGCTAACGAACCATTTCGCCACCGGATCGTCAACAGAGTTTCGCAACACTTCGCGAATGCCCTTATCGCCGGCGGCGTCAGGATATATCGAGTGAAAATAAAAGTAAAACAGTACTCCACCTCCACCTCTGCCGCTGACTGGTCAACCCACGGTCCACTAGCCAACCTCAACCGGTATCGATGGCAACGGGTAGCGCCCCGTTTTGCCAACCCTATGCACACGCACTCCCCTACATACTGCGAGCTAAAATGCCACCAGCTTATGGGCCACTCATAGGCTCATAAGCTCATCTTCAGACGACTTTGTGGCTCTGCTGGGCCAGACAACCCCAGACGACGATGATCCTCCTCTTGATCGCGGCGCTTGGCGGCGGCGACTCTTTCATGAACTGGCCATAATAACAATAATCAAGTACCACTCTGCTTACGTGCCGACCGAGTGTGTGCGTGCCCCGGCATGGCAATCGGTGTGCGTGCGGGAGTTTTGGGACCGGTAAGTTTCGCGGCCAACAAATCCGAAGAAAGATCACACCGGAGATCACCGGCTAGTGGCTGTGTGAAGGAGCGACTCATCCGAGCCGTCCGAGAGTTTCTCTCTTTTCTACTAAATACAACTATAGAGTCTACAACGGCAGCCCGTATTTTCGTGTACGTACCCCGTCCGAAACCGTTTTGCGAGGCGATCGGATGGGGGATGGTGGTGATAGCGGTGTACCGGGCGGCCGGCTGGGGACGAAGCCTTGCTGAGTTCGGCACCGCGAAGATCCTCCCCGAGGCGCAGCGAAGTGTATAAATATCTCGCTAAACGAATTGTCGCACCGACAGAACGGAGCGCACGACATCCGGAGCTGGACGTAGTAAAAGGCTCGCAATCGACTCGTACCGTCCCAGTGTGTGACATACTGCTGCTGCCAAGGAGTGCAAGGATACGACACGTTAGTGTTAGTGGCCGTTATAATGAATTCAGTTGTAAGGCTAGCGGCTG
>NW_026454691.1:0-6730 GCF_943734635.1 Anopheles cruzii | reverse complement strand
CAGCCGCTAGCCTTACAACTGAATTCATTATAACGGCCACTAACACTAACGTGTCGTATCCTTGCACTCCTTGGCAGCAGCAGTATGTCACACACTGGGACGGTACGAGTCGATTGCGAGCCTTTTACTACGTCCAGCTCCGGATGTCGTGCGCTCCGTTCTGTCGGTGCGACAATTCGTTTAGCGAGATATTTATACACTTCGCTGCGCCTCGGGGAGGATCTTCGCGGTGCCGAACTCAGCAAGGCTTCGTCCCCAGCCGGCCGCCCGGTACACCGCTATCACCACCATCCCCCATCCGATCGCCTCGCAAAACGGTTTCGGACGGGGTACGTACACGAAAATACGGGCTGCCGTTGTAGACTCTATAGTTGTATTTAGTAGAAAAGAGAGAAACTCTCGGACGGCTCGGATGAGTCGCTCCTTCACACAGCCACTAGCCGGTGATCTCCGGTGTGATCTTTCTTCGGATTTGTTGGCCGCGAAACTTACCGGTCCCAAAACTCCCGCACGCACACCGATTGCCATGCCGGGGCACGCACACACTCGGTCGGCACGTAAGCAGAGTGGTACTTGATTATTGTTATTATGGCCAGTTCATGAAAGAGTCGCCGCCGCCAAGCGCCGCGATCAAGAGGAGGATCATCGTCGTCTGGGGTTGTCTGGCCCAGCAGAGCCACAAAGTCGTCTGAAGATGAGCTTATGAGCCTATGAGTGGCCCATAAGCTGGTGGCATTTTAGCTCGCAGTATGTAGGGGAGTGCGTGTGCATAGGGTTGGCAAAACGGGGCGCTACCCGTTGCCATCGATACCGGTTGAGGTTGGCTAGTGGACCGTGGGTTGACCAGTCAGCGGCAGAGGTGGAGGTGGAGTACTGTTTTACTTTTATTTTCACTCGATATATCCTGACGCCGCCGGCGATAAGGGCATTCGCGAAGTGTTGCGAAACTCTGTTGACGATCCGGTGGCGAAATGGTTCGTTAGCGAAACTGACAAACGGCGGAATGGTAAACGGAATTGAAATGTTGACTTTATTGTGGGCATAACCGTTGCAGTTGGGTCACAGTTGGAATAAGGTTAAATAAAATTAAGTTGCATCTTTTTTTTGTGATGATCAATTTCTTTAGTTTTTCTCTGGTTTTATTGGGTTTAGCAGAAACATAGAAAATTTTAAAAATAAATATTCTTATTCAGCATCGTGTCTCGAGTATCCAGAGTATCGAAGGGTGTAATTTCAGTCAGCAGTATCAAAACATAGATCAAACAGAATCTAAAAATATAGTGTTATTTATTTTCTAATTTCAAAAAAAAAAAAAAAAACAAAAGAAAAAAACCATGAAAAATGTAATTTAGATAAACTATTTCATTTATTATAAAGTTTGTATTTTGCCATTATCCGGGAAACACAATGGCCGCCTCGGGATCTATGGCAAGAGTCGATTCTGATAAGATAATCTTTAATGACTGTTTTACCTATTTCGAGTGTTAGCTCGACCATAACTTGGCGAATGTTATTTTTCAAATGCTCCAAAGTTGCAGACTTGTCAGCATAAAGACGATTTTTTGCGTAGCACCACAACAAAAAGTCCAACAATGTCAAATCGTATAATCAGGATGAATACCTATGAAGTCCATAACTTCAATTGCAGTCCAAAACAAAATGTCTCATCATCTGGTTGTATCCCTCGGAATTGAAGGTAGTGATCCTCCCTTCACCGTTTTCTAAAAAATAGGGTCCTACGACGCCGCCAGTCCATAATGCGCACCATACAGTAGCATTAGTTTTAATACAGTTAGTAGTAAGTTTTATAAATACGGCCCGGTCCGTTCTTCTAAGATAAAAAAAAATTGGATAACCCTGTATATTGTGGGATTTCCAGTCACCTTTGACCAGCCACTCAAATGAGCCATCGTGAGCGACCAGAAAGAATGGCCATAATGGCGCCCGATTCCGTTCGTTTCTGAGAAGGCGATCCATTCATGGGAAAATACCCACTTTGTGGTGTGTTGTTCAGCCTCTAGATGACAAATTATTGCCTTCCGATTCAAATGTTCCAATAGAGGAAGGCATCTCGGCAACCGCCGATCGTTCGACGCCTCTAACGGTAGCGGTGGCCAAAACGGTGGGCAATGTGTGCCTTCGACGTTTAGCGGTGGAGCCAGAATCAAGTTATCAATTACATTCTGCAGTGCGCGCCACATAGTGTGCCCGGCACGACACGGAGAAGAAGATGGATCCTACATTGAAACCAGTTTCGGCCGTGAGTTGGCGGCGCTCGGGCGTGAGACGTACGAGTGAGCCACTAAATGGGGTCCCCGGTGCTGGCCGTGGCGCATCGCAAGAAGCTTCGAACACGCGTTCGAACTCGATCCCCCAGCCAGCCAGGTCTTCGCGCACCACATACTAAGTCGGACCGTAGAGTGACCTTAAGAAATTATGACTCCAAAGTAGGAAGATACGCCGGCAAGAAGAAGGAGAAAAAAAACACCGACGAAAAGGATGTCATCTCCGTTCCGACAATGACATTGTTCTGGAGGTTGCTGTTGCTGGCACCCCGACCGGTGGCCGACCGATTGCACCATGGACAACCTCCAAGACGATCGTCATTGTTGTTAACAGCAGACGGCAACTACCGATCTTGGGGCCGAGGTGCTCCCGGGTCGCCCTTGCCGGGTCGTCGGGTACTCCGTGCAATGTACGACCCGCGCCTGGCGAACTCGACCAACTCGGCAATGAAGAAATGATTTATTATCTTCCACATAATTGACACCTTCCGAGGTGTTTGCTGATAAAAAATGATTTCTTTCACGTTACAGCATGTGTGTCGTTTAGAGCATTGTTCTTTGGGTTGTCTACTTTTGGCAGATCGTTGCGGGGCTCCGGGTGAGCTCTCGGTACGGTACCCGTACCCGTAGCATCTTGCAGGCCGTTCACCGAATACGGCAGATGGCTCATGAAGCGAAGCATATAAGAAAGGTCAAAAGTTTAGGCAACTGGATTAACGGCTCCGTCGACCTAGAGGCACCGCCCAGGCACAAGACCTGGGCGGGCCTTCAGGAGATAAGACGAGCTAATTATGTCGAATGAGGTGAATGCTACACCCGTGAACCTAAGCTGTCTACTTCGAATGAAGCTGCACAATGGCGGTTGGTAGATTCTATTTTTATATCACGCCACAAATAAGGAAACATATTGTCGATCACATCATAAATATGGTGATGGCCACCTTCGTGATGGATGCTTTTGAGTGTGTTCAAAGAATGCAGGTTTTAAGCGTTTGGGAATCCTATCTTGTGTTTGACAGTCCTGAACCTCTCGGGAATGTATGCCATTGAGCCCTTGAACTTGAACGGCGACCAAACACACGCTGTCTACGTAAAAATGAAACGAAACATATGGGCAAATTCAAGGTTGGCCCTACAATATCATATCTTATCCATCATATAAATGATGGTTAAAGTTGGTTATACTTATAAGCGCCACATTAGCTTAAGTTGCCTCGTTTAAGGAACTTACATATATGGTGAACTTACAGTGCAGTGTGATATATGATGAAATAAACATAAATAAAGTCGAAACGAAGGTCCTTCAATTCCTCGTACTCAAAGAATGTGTTACCCAGTCGACATGGCACGATTTTTCACGAGCCAAGCAAGCTCGCTTGCTGTAACTTATTGGCCACATGGGGATGACATTTCAAAACGGCGTCGGTTGTGATATTTGTTTACTTTGTGTGCTTCCCCAAGCATCTTCTGGAACATTGAGTAAAGGTACGGTCAAATCGGAGCCCATCGTAGCACAAGCTGTGATGGTCAAATGGGATCTTCCTGCTTCAGAACTTCCTACCGAGATGTCGGCTAGATCACGTTAGGATCGATTTCGAAGGGTGCGCCCGCCACGGTAGGTAGCTGTCACGACTGTTTTGAAAAAATACCCAGCCGATCAGCCGATCGGTAATCCTGATCTAGTGCGGCGTTGATTCAAATTGACTTGTAACAAATTATGCTCCCAACACATGAGTGCACCGAGCCGCTATTCGTGACGGAGCGTATCATAACATTAAACGTTTTGTCCGAGGGCTTCGATCCGCCATCGGGGATGCTGGGTAGCACGTAGCGCATAAATCAATTTGGATGTCAATAAATTCATGAGCAGCAATTATGCGCACCACGCTGACATTCAACCGTAGTTAATTTACGACTGTTTTGGCATGTGCAATGAGGAGCAATAGATTAAAGAACTTAACACGTGTTTGAAGCGTCATCAATTTGTTAATGCCGTCTAGTGTTGCTGGTCTTAGAGTATGCCGAGTCTTGGGAGCGGGTTTAAAGTACGATCGATGAGTTCTTTTGCAAAATTAAAACATTCTGCTTCTCACACAGCTTTCTTGATTGGAATTAAGTTTTGTTTGTGTTGTTTGTTTGTAGAACAAACGATTTTCACAAACTGCACTAAAGCGACCTACTTCAGAAGGTTACCGAAGAGTTTTAATAGAATCGAGACCATGCGTAATGCGCCTTTTGGTATGCAATGAGATTGCATACCCTACAGGCGATTATTGTTCGCAGTTGTTGGGCTTCTGCCAAAGATTCGTCTTTTACGATGGTTGGAGCTTTTACAACCGACACCGGTTTGCGGAACCATTGAAACCCGTTTTCATTCATCTCCACGCATCGCCCGCGGTGCCGTCCGATCCGAAGACACTGGTTCCGTGGTCGTCGTCGACAAGTTCAAGTTCGGGCGTCAGCATCATAAACCCCCGCGGACTGATTAACCGCTCCGGTGTTGGGGAAGAAGTGGGGTCTTTCGTGTTTACATTACATTACGTTTTTTCTGTTTATTTTAACCGTTCCATTTAACTTATTTACAGCGTGGGGATTGTTTTTGTTCGTTTTTGTTTTGCGTTTTGCGCAGTGAGTTTCCGTTGGACCAGCCGCGGGCTTGGGCGGGTTTAATGAAATGCAATGATCTTTAGCTAGCGCGCTACGAACCGGGTCTTCTGGTCTCAATACTGGTAGCCGGACTGAGGGTTGAAGGACCCGTTTCCGGACGGTCTGCCGGGAGCGGATGGGCGAGCACCGGCGGTGGGCCCACCCGAAGGATATCCGGCCGATCCACCCGGGGCGGCCGGTCCACCCGCGGAAGGATAGCCGCCCGCACTCGAAGGTCCTCCGCTCGGGTATCCTGCCTGGCCTGCTCCGGCAGGACCGCCACCCGGACGTGGTCCCCCGCCTGGGGCACCGGCTCCGGACGGGTAGCCACCCGATCCCGTCACCGATCCGGGGTAGCCTCCGGACGGTTTGCCAGCTCCACCCGGATACCCACCCTGTCCACCGGCACCGCCAGCGGCCTGCGCAGCGGCCGTGGCTTCCAGCGCCTTGCGGATCTCTTCCGGAATCGGAGGCGGCGTCGGTAGGTGGTCTCCCTGCGGCTGGAAGCCGTTTTCGTCGGCGATATACGTCACGGTGATGACCTGACCGTCCGGTGCGGTGTACGAGTAAGAGCCCTGCACACTCTGGATCTCGTTCTCGGAGCCCTTGTTCTTCACTTCGCCCTGCTCCTGCACCTTGATCCCGTTCGCCGTCTCGTAGCTGGGGGATAGAAACACGCGCTTAGTGGGAACATCGGCCAGCAGCGGGAACGGAGTAAATACTTGCCTGTACTTGTAGCTCCCGTCGCCGTTGTTCATGTTCTCGTACGAGAGAATCTCGATCGGCGGTTGACTTGGACCGGCCGGTGCGGCAGGGGCGCCCCCGGTAGACCCACCCCCGAATCCTCCCGAGCCTCCCGGAGCACCGAATCCACCGGACGGCGCACCACCACCGCCGAAGGAGGACGCAGGGGCCGCACCTCCGAAGGATGAAGGAGCTCCACCGCCAAATCCACCGCCCGGTGGTCCGTAGGCGGGCGATGGAGGACGCGCTCCGGCCCCGGGAGCGCCCGCTCCCGGTCGGGATGCGGGTCCTCCGAAGCCACCTGCACCCTGTGGGCCACCGAAGCCACCGGCTCCAGGTCCGGAGCCACCGAATCCAGGGCCGGCGGTCGGAGGTCCACCGGCGGGTTTACTACCGAACCCACCACCAGCTGGCGAGGGCGCCGTCAGTCCGGGCCCCCCGCCAGACGATGCGGCCCCCGGTGGGGGCAGGTAGTTGTTGTCTAGCCGCGCACACGAACACACCGCCACCAGCGATGTCAGCAGGATCTACGAAAGGGGTGAAGCGAAGCGGTAAGGGCCACGAGTGTCGATCGAGTGTCTGGATGGGGGTTCTGGAGGACAATCGGCCCGCGGTGACCCAGAAAAAGCGAAGAGCTCGGATCGCCAAGTTATCGAGCGAGAGATGGTCACGAAGTTATCATAAAAAGCATAGCGGGCCGAATGAAGCGTGGCCGAAAAAGCCCAAGTTGTGGAGCCACTCTTTGAATTTGAATGCAAACATTGTGCCGCGTGGCTGAGAAGTGACTCGAAAGATGGCGCACTAAATGGAGAATTGTGTTTCCAAGTGCGCCCAGTTCCCAGACCCGGGCTCACTGGACTCGGTATCCGATCGGAGGTGCTCTCTGAAGCCGCGTTATCGCGGACTAGAATGGAGAATTGGCCCACAATTGCACGGCGCATCGGGGGTCTCCCCATTGTGCAACGGCAACACCACTTGCCGATGACAGTTCGTCTCGACCCGCTCGGTTACATTGTCGCACGGCTGAGCGCATCCACCGAATAGCGATTGAATCC
>NW_026454690.1:0-6732 GCF_943734635.1 Anopheles cruzii | reverse complement strand
CCCCGCGGTGGGCACCGACACCGACGGGATACTGCGCAGCGCAAAAACAAAGCGGTTAAATTTTAATAACCAAAATAAGTTTTTTTTTTTTTTTTTTTCTCTTAAAGAACGGGCAGAGCCGTATTTATTAAATCTAAACTTAAATCTATCGACATAATATAACTTAGGGCTACGCATCATGTAAGATGCGGGTGGCGTGGCATTTCCTCCAACGCGCAAGTGCCTTATCCCGGGCTTGCTCGGTTGTCAGATGTTGCTGTTGATGTTTGTTGGTGATGGTTTTGTCATATTGGTTTTGTGTTGTGCTGTAGTGATTGTCTTTTCTATTGCTGGTCTATTGCTGCTTCGTTTTCTATTGCATATTGTGGTTGTTGGTTCCCCCTCACTTTCGACGTAATGTATATCGAGTGCTCCGTTCTCGTGGGGATGCGGCATATACAAAAAAGAAGAGAAAACAGTAATTAAGACATGTGGGATATGCTACACTTAAGACAAAACCAAACCCTCGCTCAGATTCGCTCTGGGACGACGGCCTTCTGTCCCGGCGGCCCCTTTCCTCGCTTGGTTGGATGTTGAAGCGCATCGTGCCCCGTCGCGACCGTGTGACGTACAATCACAGAACGTTGAGACAGTTACGATACAACATGAAACACTGAACGAGTTGCGGTGGGTGACTTAAGGTAGAACTTGTGGAGGTGTTAGGAACTTAGGGGGTGGGGAAAGCAGGGGGAGATTAAAGGGTTACAGGGCGATACCGTTCTCCGACGCGAACCTGTATATGATAAGCATATACTCGACATCGCGTCCCGCCAGAATATCCCGAACGGGTGTCCCACAGGGTCTTCCTGCGGCCTCTACGCTTGCAATCAACGCCGGTCGAGACGCGTTGAAATCGACGCAGGACCACAGAAGGTGGTCCAGGTCATGGTACCCAGTACCACAGGCGCAAGCCTTCGAGCTGGCCAGTCCTATACGCTCTAGGTGAGCGCCCAATGCGAAATGATTAGACCGAAGTCTGGACATCATTCGAATGAACGCTCGGCATACCGACAGGCCGCTATACCAAGGCCGCAAGGACACTTGCGGAGCGATCGAATAGTGAAACCTCCCGATCTCTCCCGCGTCCCAGTCCCTTTGCCACTTGTCGAGGCAAAGTCGCTTGGGTAGAAGAAGAAACTCGTGAGGGGGAATCTGCCTAGAAAACAGCGACCCTTCCAAAGCGCCCTTTTTGGCCAGTGAGTCTGCCTTTTCATTACCCATGATACCGCAGTGGGATGGGATCCACACTAACGATATACGGAAGGCATTTTCAAACATAGTTGTTAGGAGCTCCAGAATCCTTTGGATGAAGTAGTCCGGGCTCCGTATTGCCTTCACTGAGCGCAGGGCTTCGACCGAGCTGTAGCTGACTGTGAAGATGTAGTATAAACCAGGGGGTTTGACGCTAATTAGCATAAGCGCATAAAAGATCGCAGCCAGCTCTGCGGTGTAAATAGAGCATGGCTGTTCCAGTTTAAAACAGGCTTCGGTTGTCGCGTTGAATACTCCGAAGCCTGTTCCGTGCTCCTGAAGGGAGCCGTCAGTAAAAAAGGTGTTCGTTGGAGGAACGTGGCCGAACTTTTTCATAAACGTGCCAGGAATTTCCCTCTGGCGAAGACTTTCAGGAATAGTCTTGCTTTCCTCTCGCAAGGAGGTGTCGGTGTGGAAAAGCGAACTGTAGGACTCAGGTAGGCTGCTAATAGTAGCTGAAAGTGTGCTAGGGTTAACCTCAAGGGTCACAAAATCATTATATACTTTTTGGATTTTGGATTTAGATCTTGTCTCCGCCAAGGTTTTGAAGTTGTCGATCACTAAAGGGTTTGATACAGAGAACCTGACCAAGATGCGAAGTGCGAGTTGCTCAAAACGGAGTTTTAGCGGCATCACTCCAGCCATCACTTCCAGGGACATTGTATGCGTAGATTTCATACTTCCCAGTGCGATTCTAAGGCAACGATACTGTAACCTTTCTAGCTTGGTTATATGTGCCTTGGCTGCCCAGTGGAAGCAGAAGCTACCGAATTCCAAGACGGACCTGATCGTTGTCTTATACAACCGCAGGAGATCTGTAGGGTGTGCTCCCCACCAGAATCCTGTGATCGTCCTGAGAAAATTGATCCTTCTGTTACATTTCTGTACCAGGTGCCTAACATGGGTATTCCAGTTAAGCCGGCTGTCGAACCAGACCCCTAGGTATCTAAAAGAGTCGGTAATTTTGATCTTCGACCCGTAAAGGAAGAGATCGATTTTGGGATTGTAAACTCCTCTCAATACATTGTTCGGTGTATTGCTAAAAAATGAGAAGATTACCATCTCAGTTTTCGTTGGGGAAAACTCGATACCTAGGTTCTTTGACCACTCTGATAGGTTATCGAGGGTGGCTTGCAGAGGACGTTGAATGTCGACGATGTTGCTGCTGGCGGCTGAGACAACACCGTCGTCGGCCAGTTGCCTAATGGTGCAGTTTGGCGCCAGGCACGTGTCGATGTCGTTTACAAAGAAATTGTACAGGAGGGGACTCAAGCAGGATCCTTGTGGGAGTCCGAAATAGCTGGTTCGTACTTCATGGCACGAACCGTGATCGAAATACATTACCTTTTCCGACAGCAGATTGAATAAAAAGTTATTCAGCTTTGGGCCTAGGCCCGCCGTTTCTAGCTTTCGAGCCAGTTTATGAATAGAAACTGAATCAAAAGCCCCCTTTATGTCCAAGAAGACCGAAGCCATCATCTCTTTGCGAGCGTGAGCTAGCTCGATCTCCGAAACAAGTAGCGCCAAGCAGTCGTTAGTACCCTTGCCTTTGCGAAAACCAAATTGGGTATCGGATAGAAGGCCGTTAGATTCCAGCCATTTATCGAGGCGAAAGAGGATCATTTTCTCGAATAATTTTCGCAGGCATGAAAGCATCGAAATGGGGCGATACGAGTCATGCTCGGATGGTGGTTTGCCAGGTTTCAAGATGGTGATAACTTTCACCTCTCTCCACTCCGGCGGGACGACGTTGCATTCCAACAGCTTGTTGAAGAATGCCAACAATCGCTTCCTCCCGTCGGGGGGCAGGTTCTGGAGCAGTTTGTTCCTTACCTGATCCCGTCCTGGGGAGGAATTTTTGCTGGAGAGGAGAGCAAGGGAAAGCTCGATCATAGTAAATGGTGCATCCATGTTAGGATCACCTGCAAGCGCATTGTGTTCGAATTTTTGCGCTGGAACGAAGGGAGGGCAGACTTTGGCAGCGAAAGGTATGAGCCATTTGTCAGACACTCCTTCGCTCTCATTGGATTGTTTGCCGTTTCGCATCCTTTTAGCCATGTTCCAGAGCGAGCTGAGCGAAGTGGAAGGCGACAGTTCCTGGACGTATTTGCGCCAGTATCCTTTCTTTTTTGCTTTAAGGAAGTTTTTACACTTTTTTTCCAGGAGCTTATACTCGTCGTATATGCTCGAGGAACCAGTGTTTCGGAAGCGTCTAAAGGCCTCTCTCTTTGCTTGGAATATCGCTTGGCAATCCTTGTCCCACCAGGGAGCGGGAGGTTTTTTTAAAAGTCCTTGCCGGGTGGGTTGCTCTTGTTTGGGCTGCAAGAGCAGACTCGCTTATACACGAAACGAGCTTTTGATATTCCTCGCAAAGAGGTAAATTGTCGTTTACAGAGGAGAGCGAAGCGGATACGAGCTCGCTGTATTTCGTCCAATCGATGTGCCTCGTCAAGTCACATTTGATCTGACTACTATCTATTGGACGATACCTTGTAGTGATCTTCACTTCGATCGGCAGATGGTCGCTGCCGAGGGGGTCCTGGATAACCTTCCACTGCGTATCCGGGGCAAGCGAGGAGGAGCAGAGAGACAAGTCTAATGCACTGGCACTAGTGCGTACCACCCTAGTTGCCTCACCTGTATTTAGAATCTCTAATTCATGTCTGTTGCAGAAATTTTTAATGATTGGGGCTAGGGCGTCTTCCGACTGACCGCCCCACTCGTACCCGTGGGAGTTAAAGTCTCCCAGGATTAAAAGCGGTGAAGGCATAACCGCGATAAGGTTTTCGAGATCCTTGTTGATCTGTTCCACCATTGCGACAGACTTGGCTCTCGGTGGGATATAAACAGTGACGAACGTTACGTCAAGATCGCCTACTCTTGCCTTGATTGCAACAGCTTCTATTAATACTAGACTAGGGGTTGGTATGCGAGAAAAGGTGTGACTCCTTTTGATACCGATCAAAACCCCTCCACCGAGCCCTATTCGATCTTGACGGATTATGTTATATCCGTGGAAGGTAAGTGTGATATCAGGTGAGAGCCAAGTTTCACAAAGGGCGAAAACGTCACAGTGACGCTCGCCGGTAAAAGCCCTGAAGGCATTCAGTTTGCCAAGAAAACTTCTACAGTTCCATTGGATTATGGACGCCATTGAGGATGCTTACTCGTCAAGGCGGACCAAAGAGTCCAAAGCCGGCCATTTTCTTAGCCATTGCTTTATGCATGCCTTAATTACTGGCAAGGCTAAGAAGATAACACCTTTTAGTGCCTCTGGAAGGGCCAATGTGTCGAGGAGAGATGACAGAAGCTCCGACAGTGTGGGGACCTCGAGGGTTTCGACAGACCTCTCGTGTTGGATGGTCGGTTGGGGGCCGTCGGGCGGGACTGTCCTCTCGGCTTGGGTGTTGGCCGAGAGGGGAGGGCGGGGAAATGCACGCCAGAGGTCGGTGGAGGGGGATTAGCCTCTGGTCGTGGGTTTGTCAATTTGGGTTTGGCTGTTTTCTTCGGCAGACCCTTGTTCGATCCCTTGGCTTGTGGCTTCGTGGCAATAGGATCGCACACCAGGTTTTCGGTTTGACCTTCTTGAGCGAGGAGGTCAAATTGGTTGCTCGGGCGGGTGGGGGCTTTCACGGCGTCAGCGAAAGAGCCGTAGGCTCTTTTGACTACCGCTTTTTTGTGCTCGGCGTTTTTTTGCCGGTATACAGGGCAATCGGTGATTACATGCCACTGTTGCCGGCAGTGAGAACATTTTTGTGCCTCGGCATTACACTCCGTGGTGGGGTGCTCGCCTCGGCACTTCCCACAGGACTGCTTGTTGCAGCAGTATGGAGCTGAGTGGCCGATCCTATTACACTTGGCACAGGTTGCCACCTTTGGCACAAACGGCCGTTGGATCGGAATCCTGAGGCCGTCAATCACCAAGTATTTGGGGAGCGTTGTTCCCTCGAAGGTGACTCTTAGGGAAGTGGTCTCACGAAACACACGCTCGCCCTCCACCGTCGCCGAGTTGTAAAGCGGACGCACTTCCAGCACCTTTTGGCCCGCGGAGGTCATATCTGTTGCGCCGAGGCCATACCGAAGTATTTCCTCCTTGGCGAACGTCACTCCCTCCACGACGCCGCTAACCTCAACCTTGCTATCTGGGATGTAGACCCGATAGCGGGAGGTATAGTCCGGGTCAGCCGCGATGGCGTTGGCCTGAACACGATCATTGACCGTTACTTGCACGCGATTTGGCCGTGCCCTCAAAACGTCAACGACGCCTGGATATTTCGATCGCACGGCGCGATTGATCACCAGCTCGTCGATGGGTTTGTCCTTGGGCATGAAAAAGACCCGGAAGGGTCCCGTCCAGGACAACGGGTACGCTCGGACGCGTGTTTGTTGTTGTTGGGATGCCTGCGATGTGGCCGGTGGCTCCACCGGCGCACTCTTTTTCGTTGCTTTGGCCGAAGTCGAGGGGTCTGAGGACTTGCGCTTCTTACGCATCGACGTCACCGCGACGAACTGTACCTCACCCCCGCTTTCATCGCCGGAGATCGTTACGTCCATGGCAAGACAAGGAGGACGGGAACAAAGGGGGAGGGGGAGGAAGATGGAGCGAAAACAGAAATGGCAAGCGAAAAACCAGAAAAACAAAAAAGAAAAAAAAAACCAAAAACTAAAAATTTCGCTTTAAATTAATAGGGGTGTTCCACCTTAGGCACTCACCGCATTCGACAGACGATTAACGGGAAGGCAACCAGTGTCCGCCGTACGGCGTTCCTGGCTGCCACACGCAAACTAACACACTCCCGAGGATGATCGGTGGCCTTGACACGGTTATTGCACCACGGCACCGATCTCGCTCAGGGGGAAACGAATAACACTCTCAAAAACACTGAAACACCGAATACTGTGCAACAAATTCACGGGTGATTTTTGCTGCAAGACAGGGGTCACAAACGTCACGGTCTACACTCGCCACGCGGTTTTCTGGGGAGACACGATTGCAACACACACCACGCACTAAGCAGGGCCTCGACAGACACAGCGTCAGCGCGTCTGATCTGTCCGGCCGTCGGGATCAGAATGATAGCAAGTGTTAATTAAACAACTTTGGATAGCCGCCGAAGTTGCCGGCACCGGGTGGTGGCAAAGAGGATCTCCCCCCGGGGGCAAAGATCAAGAGAACAACGAGCGTTTCCATATTAATTTGTTTCTCCATCCTTAATCCATCCAGAGGTCCTTAACAGGTCTCCGCCGCCGTGAAGCACACTCAATTTTCCACTGGATTACAAACTTTACCCGGCCCCGGCCGGCGATGGGTCGCGGGGTCCTGGCGGAGAGTTACAGGTCCCTCGGGAGGAAGGGTTGGGGAGTAGTGCCCCGGCACGCTCCCGTGGTGATGTCCCGTGGCAGGATGTAGGATGTTATAAATTTTAATGGTACGTCACTTCC
>NW_026454689.1:0-6735 GCF_943734635.1 Anopheles cruzii | reverse complement strand
ATCTGCGATTAAAAAAATGAAAAATTGAGTGATTTTTTCGTTCGGGTAGCCACTCTGTTGCGCGCTTTCCGGCCGTTTCCAAACAATTTGCGCGCCCGATTTAACCGAAGGTTGAGTGGACCACCAACACATCAAACTGTTGACCGTGTGTGTAATTGAGCGCAACTGGGCGCACACGGCCAGCATTCCAGGCGAATTAAGGATGACAAGTGAAAAGTGTAGTCACATTATGAAAGCTCCATCTTTTGCGCCATCCCTGTAGCCACGAGTTGCGGGGTCGGACTCTTTTGGGTTCACGCGTTACACCATTCGGTTTGGTGTATTTTTAGGGTTTAAAGAGACACAGGCACATTAAAATAGAGAGAGACAGAATGAAGCTAATAAAGATCGTGTCCTTTTCGAGACCTCAAACAGTAGCCATTTTAAATTCTTAACTACATGTGTGTCCTATTAGGGATTCTCTTTTTCATTTGGTTATGAAAAAACGGCCTTATTAACAATCACTCGTTTTGGGTGCATTGGCTTCTCTTGCACGACGTATGGGTTTTCCGAACACCAGAAACGACAATTCTGCTTCTGATTAACGTAACCACCGAAAAGGAAATAGGTTTTTCATATTACCATAATTTTCTGCAACCAAAATTGTATTTTATACATAACTTTGGTGAATCAATCTTTCAAATAAATGTTCAAGCATTGGTCAATTTTGAGCCGTTTTTCTTTCATAACCAAATGAAAAAAGAGGCCTTAATGGGCCACCCTGTAGTTACAATACATATCTGAAGAAATGCACAAAAATTTTGCTATATTTCCGAAGTAATTCTCGGTTCAAGCATATCCCCGAAAGCTGCTCACACACGGTGCGCTGCGCAGCGCAACGGATCGATCGACCGAACGGAGTCGCCTCCCAACCAAACACACTCCGAAACGGAGCATGATTAATTTAAAATTGATTATAACGTACTACACCGTACGTACGGTACGGTGGAACCGCGCGAGCACATCCGAAACCCGGACACGTAGTTGCTGCACGCGGTGGCCCCGGAATCCCTTTCCATTTCCGGACGACGGATCCGACGGCGACCGCGCTCTCGCTCGCCTCCTCTCGCGGGTGGTGTCGTCCTTCCCGTCCGTCCGTCGGCTAATGATCAATTTCTGTCCGACCCAATAGGGACCACCATGCAAGCAGTGCCCCAGGCACCAGCACACCATGGGTTCCGGGAGGATAGCCGCTCGTCGTCGTTGTCGCCATTCCTGTGGCATGGTTTCTAGCCTAGTCAAGACGTGACAACGACGACGACGTGAAGGGTTCTCTCCACCGCACCACGATATCTCTGGCTGCAGTGTCTGCACTATTTCCGTCGGGGTCTCTTACTTCTTTTTAGTTTCTTCCCCACCGCGGGCGGAAGAGGACACCGCAAAAGTGATTCGTATCGCTGCTCGCTGGAAGCGAAGCGGACGAACCACAGGCCGAAGACCGAAAATCGCGTGCCGAGAGGTGTGACACAATCAATTTGCATGAGACCCGTCTCCCGTTTTAGAAGTCTCCATTTGCGAAAGCCGCGGACAGACAACACACCGGAAGTGCCGCAGCGCGAGGCGGCCGTTCGGCGACCTTTCGCCTCGCGTTATCTATTGCGCGCTGTCGGCGGAAGTACATCGGAGCCGGAGCCGGAGCAGGAGTGTGTGTCTAACTCTCTAATCTCCGCGGCTGGCCACCGCCACGCCACATCCACCTAATGGCCCTAAAAGAAAGAGAGAAGAAGAGTGAATCCACTTCCCGTGTGGCGCACGAAAGAGTCAGCGAACTTTCGGGGCCCAAAAAGGAGTAGCTGCCAGCCGCGGTGGTGACGGCGGCGGCTGCAGAGGCAACAGATTCACGACCGGACATGGAACATCCGGTCCGCGCGTGCGAGAGAGACAGAGAAGACGATCGAAGCCACATTTGCACAATGTGTCCGTCCGTGCGATGGCGGCAACATAAACTAATCATCTGGCGGCCGCCGGCCCGGGAACATTCGAACATTAAAAACGCAGCGCGGTCGTCTCTCTCTGCTGGCCGGAAGTGGCGAGATTGACACTCTCTTCGTCGAGGCCGCGAGTTTCGCTTTTAGCTTCGCCCTTTCTGCGCCGTGCCATATGGTTTTGCTTAGAGAGAGAGCGACCCTTGTCTTCTTGTCGTTTGCGCGTTCGGGAATTAAGAAGGTCCCCGCGATCTGCAATTCTCTTTTTGCGTACGTTACCACCCCTGGAGTCTTTTGCGGAGAGCATCTGCATTCTCCTTGTGTGACTAACCTGCAACGATTCGGAGAATAGAAATCTCACATTAGCTCGCTAAAGAATCGAATCTGCACAAAACTAGCGAAGCGTATGGGAACATTTATGTCATATTTTTTGCCATCTGGAGCGCATCTGGAGGGTCACAGATCATCTGCCTTAAGTATGATCGGACTCGGATTCGGACTCTTCCGCCCAAGAACCGCGCCTTGGAGTGAAATTCTCGAGGGGTCACCACCTTTCTTTAATGTGTGTGTCTCGCCCGCCCAATATGTAAAGTCAAATCGAGTCTCTCAGAAACCACGCGGACGCGCCTATATGGGCCTGACGTTACACGTTTGCGGCGTCCAAGAGTGATAACACAAGGGCTGAAAAGTCCCGGGGCCTTACACATGAATGGTGTTGGCCGGTCTTATTGCATTTATCGCTTTTTCAGTTGGTATTAACCTTCAAAAGAAAGCTATTAAAATTTAATCTCTTTTCAATAAAGTTTGTGAGTTTATTTGCTAGTTATTTATTTTTTGACACTACTTTTGTTATTTTCAAAATCAAACACAATTTAGTGTTTTAACGTACCACTGCTTCATGATGGGAAAAAATACCCTTGGAAGCAATGGCTTGAAAAGTGTTATAAGGACTCCGCTCCATCAGAAACAACATCAAAACCTTGGTTTGCTGACCAAATGAGTCAATAACACCAGAAAACATTTAAAAAAGTTCCATGAAATCGAAAAAAGAAGATGGATGAGTTAGCTGACGTTGTAAAGATATCAAAAGAACGTGTTGGCTTTACATTGCATAAGCCTCCATGACTCTATGAGAAAGTTCTCTTCAAAGTGGGTGACGCGTTTGCTGTAATTGTTGACCAAAAACAAGACCCTGTTGATGATTCTGAGCAGTGTTTGGTCATTTTTAATCGTAATAAACCGGGGATTTTTTGCGTCGATATGTGACACTTCACTCCGGAATCAAACCGATCACGATATCTGAGTGGAGAGCAACTGGTGAACCTCTTCCAAAGCGATCGAAAGCACAACAATCGGTTGGAAAGGTTAGGGTTCTTGGTATTTTAGGATAATTAATTGAACTTAGAAATTCTCCTTTATTCATCGCGGTATTCGTCAGATTTTCGACTCCTCCCTCTGACTGATCTCTAAAACCCGGCTCATCGGTAAGAAATTTTGCTCGAAAGAAGAGGTTATCGCTGAAAAATTGAGGCCTGTTTTGAGGCAAAAGCATAAATCGTTCTACAAAAGTTCTGAAATGATTGTGAGGCTCTTCGCCGTTTATGGAGATTACGTCGACGAATGAAGCTAATTTTGAACAAACGAAAAAACACGCGTATATTTTCTTAAACCCGCGACTTTACAGTCCATATGTTAGGTGGTGCAGTTGCTGATTTATACCCCATCACCACCGCCCGCCAATGCCTCCTGGTGGCCAGTCTGGTGCGTCAGCGGCGGTTGCGGCCACCCGAAAGGAAGTTTCAATTTAGTTATCATCGTGCGCGCCGGACCAGACCAAATGGCACAAAGCGGCGTGATGGTGTATATGTATTTTACAGAGACCGGAAGGAAGTGCGAAACAGGCAGGAAGAGAGAGAAAGAGAGAGCAGAATGAGCGACAAACGCGGGTAGTCCACTCGAGTTACGCTCTGAGAACGGAAGCGAGTAGGAGGAACAGCAGAGTTTTGCGTCATCATCCGGCGGGGAGGGGCAACCGGAACTCGGTTGCTTCTTTTTCCGGAGCTCCAAACAAATCCTCTGCCAATCCGACTGACCGACCGGTGGTTCCTGAGTTGATAACAAACCGCGAGCCAGTTGTTGAGAGCGATCCGTTTACAAACCCCGATCTCTTGACAACTTCGAACACTTCTCGTCGGTCCCCAAACCGATCCCCTCCACCGCTTGTGCATCCTGTGTGCTGTTTTGTGTGCTGATGGCCACTTATATTTATGGTACACGTCCGTCCGTCGTCCGCCGTCCGTTCGTTGGCCCGTAATTCAGTTAAGGGGACCACCTCCCCGCGTATCGTACCGCGATTACCGCGCCGTTTCCGCGTTCAGAGGCCCCCCCGCCGGTAGAAGGGCCGGTCTATTTTTAGGACCCACACACACACACACAATCGACACGATGGGCCCTTCCTTGTGCCCAACGCAGCACATCCGGCTTGCGCTTCTGCTGCAGTCTGTCAGCTTCACTCGACGGATTAGTACTTCTTCGGCGGACACCATACGCCGGAATCGGATTTGGATCGGTTGGGGATGTCCTTTATCAATTAACTTATCAGAGAGACCGGACCGCACGCGCCGGGGATTGGCCGCTTTACACCCGAAATCAGATATTTAAAGATGTTCCTCTGCCCAGACCTGGCTCTGCTGCCGCCGTCGGTTTCTTTTTGAAGCCGCATTCCAAACACTCCCAGTGGGGTGCGCGCGCCTCCTGTGGACGTGGTGGTGTGAAGAGACACGCACGCACAACCTACCGAAAAAGTATGGCCTCCGGAGGAAGGCTATCTTTAGAGCACCCCACCGCCTCGGCTCGGCTGGACCGGATGTCGGAGTCGGCAGCAGCAGCAGCGTGCGGCGACGTCACGCGGTGATCAGTCACAGGAAGTTGGCCGCCTGGTTGGTTGGCGGCGGGGCCGGGGAGTAGCCTCCCCTAGAATCTCCCGTCTGAGGGACGACGCCGCCGGACCGCCAACTGCGGATCGCACGGCGCGCTGTGATCAGTCAAGATCAGGCCGCGCGCGCCGACTTTCCCGAAGCGTGCGGCGCATCCGGAAAAGCGCAGCGGGGTGCAGCGCGCGCCAAGCAGTCCCCTTTTCTGCTTTCCCGACTTTTCCCAAAATAGAACCTCACAAACGGTGGTGGTGCCCTGCGCGCGCCGAAGGGCTAGGGAGACGCAATGCACTCCCCATCTCTCTCTTTCTCTATCTTCGGAAAACTCATTCCGGTGTCTTGTGCTGGGGTGGTGGTGCGTGCCGACCCCTTGGGCCCGGGGGGGCTATTACGACGACGAGATGATGCTCGCTGGGGGTCTCTTCTCTTTCGGCAGCAAACGAAGGCCGCCAGCCAGCCAGACTGGCCGGGTTTGTTTGTCTTTTTTCCTGCTCTCGATCGAGGATCAGACACGAGAAGAAGACGAGACGGTCGGGTCGGGTCGGGACGCAGATGCATCCGACCCGACCTGAGAGGCACGCGCGCGCGCGCCTGATTGGATCGACTTCCGCCCGATGCCATATCGTCCCGCGTGGAGGATGGTTTTCCACCATCCCGCTCTCTCGAGAGAAGGGATCTATTTTGGGGTTCGGAGAAAATTAAAGTCGAGATTCGAGGCGAGGGGACGCCACAACCAGAAAGAAAAAAAGAAAGTCAGCCAACACATGAGGGGGGACCACGAAAGGGACACATAAAAAGACGGAGTAGTCGCCTTTTTTCATTACTTTTAATGCGATCTACTCCGTCCTCGGTGCGCGATGCAAAATCGCGATCGTCTGTATGGTAGACTTGTGAGAAAGAACCTCGACCTCAGAGTGCATGATCTCCTCTCGCGTAGGGCGCCACAGCCATTTTGGTTCGCCATTCGAGAGGGAGAGCACATCTTCCCCCGGATCTTATCCAAGCGCGGTGCGACGCAGTCATTGACCCAAAACAACGGTGGGAAGAAAGCAGCAGAAAAGCGCCACCAAACACCCAAAAACCAAGAAAGATCCCCAACGCCAACGATCACCGCGCACAAGATCACCGTTCGCTCTCTGTCTCTGGAGAAATGGAAAAAAAACATAAACATTGAAACGCAAAAAAACATAACCACACACACACACACACACAGACCGTGGCCAAGAGATTGCTCTTCGCTCCTTCTTCGTTCCTGCCACGCAAGAGTGTTCCGCAAGAGTGTGGAGTTTTGTACTTGTTTACGACGCATTTTGCGCGGTTTTCGTTGCGCTCTACTCCACCACTCCGGTGCGGACCCCAGCCCGGACCACCGGGGGCCTGATAATGGGGCTCTCGCTGAACTGGAAAAGGAATAAATAAACCGCCGGAACGGCGGCCGCGGTGGCCACCACAACATTATCAGAGAAGACAGAAGACACTTATTTGCGGCGGCGGCGAAGAACTCGCCGCGTCGAAAGGGCGCGGAATTGGCAATTTTGGAGCGGGCTCCACAAGAAACAAAAAAGGGCCACAACAAAACACAGCGCGCCACAATAACAACACGCAGGAACAACCAGGACCAGGACAAAAGGGGGCGCCGCGATGCGGGTCGTCCCCGTTTGTTGTTTATGCTTCGTTTTGGCGGGCGGCTGCTCTCCCCTTTCGCGGTTTGCACGTGTAATTTGTGGACAACATTTTTTGTTTCGCTTTTTTCTTATTACGAGCACACTCCCAACCCAACACTGCTCTCTCTCTTTCTCTCGCTCTGTCCCTCTTTGGTCACTCCGTGAGGCAGAATT
>NW_026454688.1:0-6741 GCF_943734635.1 Anopheles cruzii | reverse complement strand
AGCGCCGCGTCGTAAATCAGCGCTCGTTCTTTCCTAAACCCAATTATTGCGGACAGTCCTATGTTGCTGGTTGGCAACCATCTTTTGGTGTATGTGATCACTATCGCGATGCGCGATGCATCGTAAATTTTATCCAGCACACACCGTTAGGCGATGCGAAAATGTCGCCTCCTTACGGGGTTGTCTGTCAGTGAAACACTTCGTCCGGCGCATAAGCCAATGCGAACCGGTCGACTACTTACGGTGGTACTAGAAGAAACACAGTGAAAGAGTTATTTCAATTTAATTGAGATTATCAAATAGATTTACGACGGTGTATCCCGGGTACCAGAAGTCTGCTGGTGGTGTTGCAAACGCAGCGTAGTTTGCTGGTGCGTTTCCATCAGACTTTAAAACCATTTTCAAATGACAAAATTCCACTCTCCTTTTCTAGTTACAAATCACTGCAGAGGTGAAAGGAACCGCAAGCATCGACGTGACTAGCTCATATCGGGAACGAGTTTTGAATAGCTCAAATAAGTTGTCCACTTAGCTGCACAACGGACTGGGAAATCGATGTTACATTAAAAGTGAAGTTTAAATGGAACTCGCGCGATAAAGGCTGGGCCTGCAACTCTTGAAATTACCATATTCTTAATTTGTAGTGATTTGTTTCCGATCAGCGTTTGCCGAGACAGACAATCTTTTCATCTTTGCGAAAATGGAAATGCGACGCAAGTCTTTATCTTGCACTCTCGTTCAAATCATTTGTTTGAATTTGTACTATGCGATTGAAATTCTTGGGTTTTATCTAACACTTTCCTTCTGTTTTTTGTGTAACGTTTTTTTGAAGTTCAATCACCTACTTTAATTGTAAAGTTATTTTCAAGTTTTTTTTTTAACTTTAAACTCATTTTAACAGTTTTTGGAGTTTAAGAGTTTTTGTAGCCTGTTAAGAGATCAAAGCCTGTTCGTTACGATTATTATGAAGAAGCTAGCTCAGACCTCGAGGAACATGCCGATTTTGGTGCATTTTTTAAATATATTTTCGTAACCGTTAGGATTATGAAGATTTTCTGCTTACTTTTAACCTATCTTGTTCGCAATCACGCTCATTACCATACACAGTGTAAAAACACTACCACTTCCCACGCCCACATTTGACATGCAATTGATTTTAAGCTCTTCATTTGCATTACGCCTATATTAAACCGCACTGCTGACTACAATCTTAATCGCTAATTACCATGCGTTCGATTCAATATTCGTTTGGCGCTGCTTCGGGCATCGCAACGCCCGGCCCAGCGAGAACAGGGTGCTTCCTATGCTAATCCAGTAATTAAGCAATTGAAAACTCATGGGATGGAGCATGGCGGTGGCTCCGTGTCGTTCTCGCTTATATGTCCAGAAACCAGTGCTGTTCTTTTTTTCTGCCATCTCCTCCCTACCTGGCGTAGTCCTGGTCGGCACCATCGAAGGGTTTTTGGGATTTCTCTCGGAGTGTGGTATTTTGGAAGGATCGCCTAATATTGTCATCACTTCATAAAAGGGAAATAACCTCTCTCTTCCTAAAGCTAAGTACTTGAACGCCCAGTGGTATAGGTCTTTTTTGGGTTCCACTTCTATGTGGTCCTCGCTATACGGCACGCTGCAGAGCTGTAACTAAATCGTCAGCATAGGTTTTTCGTGTGGCGGTCTCTAATTAATGCACGGTCACGCGGGTATGGAAATTGCTTGACTCGGCTTTGAGGCTCCTCGAGCGGTGTCCACTTGTTTTCTCTTTCGTCCGTGGGCGTTGTGCTGTACTTTGGTCAGCATCCAGGAACTTTCCTCTGTTGCGTATGGAAACAGAGAAAAGATTTTTAATATTTTGAACCAAATTAATCTTTACGTATCTGAGCGCTACAAAACAATCATGCTTTCCCTGTGATACTTATAATGTAGTCTA
Source organism: Anopheles cruzii (assembly GCF_943734635.1). Classification (NCBI taxonomy): domain Eukaryota; kingdom Metazoa; phylum Arthropoda; class Insecta; order Diptera; family Culicidae; genus Anopheles; species Anopheles cruzii. The sequence continues at coordinate 4,814 of NW_026454688.1, read as the reverse complement.
ATTCATTTTTGAGTCCAAATTAGAAACAAGTTTTCATCCAGCTACACATGTTGTTTGACCATGGGCGCCAATTTTTGTCGCACACAATCATGCGACGTGGACGTGTGTTTTTACTGTCTGAGAGATGTTAAAAATGCGTCCATTATAGTTAATATTTCCACTGCAACTGTCTGTTCAATCGAACGGTGATTGAATGTTTGTATACGATAAGGGAGTCAGTACATGTCTTGCATTGGAAATGAAATGAGTGCGAAAGGAGAAAATAAACCACTTTGGTATCATATTGATTTCTAAACCAGTCGTTTATTTAACATATAAAACCATCACTTCAACACATTTAACAAGCTACATATGCTGTAGACCCTCTACATCCGCGAAAAATTGTTTGACGTGACATGCAGTTTATACATACAGTTATGATGGTCGTTCATCAAAAAATCTGACGCGAACTGAAACAGCACATAGCTCGAAAAATATTTGATTGGGCCGCACAAAAATATGCGGCAGACCCCCAGCGCATATGCCGCACATATGGGATTCGTAATGGCACGCGTACCGTTTTTTCCAAGGTGTAAAGAACACGCTGAAGTTTCCCGTTTCGAGTCTCGTTTTCGTACCTCAGTTAACTTCTTCTTGCCACTTCTCTGGTGGCGGTCTCTGCAACGTTTGTGTGTCCGCTTTTTGCATCTTGATCGGCGGCAGTAAAAGGCGTTAAAGTTACGCAAAGCAAGCCCGCCCCTCGTCAGAAGACAAATGGTGTAGAAGCTGCCATTGGACTGCCGCTGGCTGGTTGCAGGTGCAGGTTACGAGTGCCGAACGCGAGCTCACCGGAACGCAACAAGTTGCCATCCAACATCGTGCGCTGTGGATAGAGGTTTTTCTGGTCTTGAAAGTCTTCGAGGAACATTCCGAGAAGCATTCCGTTTTTGTGCTCCGTTCGGCGCTGCAGTGTTTAAAACGCATAGCTTCGGCGGTTCCTTTGGGGTGTGCAAATTCTCGCCACCATTGCGGTGTCCTTCGCGCACGAAAGAGTGGAAAAGATGCCCCACTGGCCTCCATTCAGCTTGTCTTTGGTGAAGGTATGCTCTCTTACAAGGTCGCCATCGACTCGTAAGTTGCGCGAAAATGGAGCAAGTGATGCTATGAATCTTCTGCCACTCGTTTAATCGACCGAACCACTGAAGGCAAGATAAGAGAAGCTGTGATGCAACACGTGCATGATATAGGGATGTCCATTGGGAATCACTTTACTTTTCATCCATCCGTCCAGAACCTCAAAAAGTTATGATTTAATATTTAATTTCCAAATAGTTTTTCTAAACATTATAAACTCGCTTCGCATGTCAAATTCAAATTAATTACCAAAAAGAACAACTGCCGTTTGTGTCAGAACGTCTCTTGTACTCTAATCTTGCTAATGGCGTGTCGTAATGAGGTTTCTTCCTAGACCTCCGCTATCCCACAGAATAATCGGCATTGCCGTGCGTCTGAAGCTATCCTTGAATGCACTGTCATATTTTTAAGCTCATGTTGTACCCTCATGTTGTTGTTGTAGGGTACAAGCGCCTGTTAGTGTATCATGTACAGCGATGCACTTGAGAACCGCACGCTTTAGCGGCCAGCTTAGAAGCTTAACACAGAGAGTTGAACATCCGTCAACAATCGCTCCCTGGATCCTTTATCTTGGCAGTAGTTTAAAAAGACCAGCCAAGCATGTGTACTGCAGTCGCATATCTGTCGCTGCTTAGCGATCTTTTAAACAATGTGGACGAACTGGAGCTTACAAAGGATTCTGTTTTTATTTAGTTACATTTGAAAATGGTGTAGTGATGTTAAAAGAAGAATTTGGAAAACACAGGCACCCAACTGCATTCGTGCTGCACAACATCGTGATTTGTCTTGTTGAACAAACCATGTTCTTGAAGTCAGGAGATCTTGTGGTTGTGGGAAGAGACAGGCACGGTATGTTCTGTAAGTGTGAACTGTAAAAAGACTTCTTCGAGTGAACGAATAAATGGTCGTGGCAAGTGGGGAAGATGTTTGAGAATACGGGTGCTGGTACATGTGTAGTCATTTGCCATTCTGGACCGGAAGTACGAGCAGATGAGGGTTGTCATCTGTTTTGTAACTATCGGGAGCATTCAGGCACGGTGTATCTGCAACCCTTTTGGGTCTGGGAAAACATAAACGACAAAAACAAAAATTACTAACATTAACTACGTTTTGGTATCTTATGGAAGTTACTATCATAGGGGAACAATTTTTCATGCATCACAGCAATTTACCATTTACCATGCCTTGGAAAGATACGTGATTTGTTGCTTTTTGAACATTTATCTATGGGTATAATTTAAATATAGATTTTATTGATATCAAGCATAAACCAATTTCTTTTCTTCAATCTTTATCTTTGTCGTTCCATTGAAAATCTATTATACTTAATTATTTATCAAACGCAGTTAGTGCAACTATTGACAAATTTTGATTTCTTAATTGGCCTTCGAGAAGTTGTCATTTGACACCATTGAACCATTATCTTTGGGGTGCGGTGAAATATAAATGTTACGCGAACAAACTAGCAACCATTCACAATCTCAAGACCCAAATTCAAATTGCTTTTGCCGAGATAGCTACTGCCAAGCCAATCATGGTAGACATTTGACCAAAATTGTTTTCCATAAAAAAATGTCTTGAATAAGAACCTTTATTGAACCACCCTTTATTTCATTACTTAAAAATACTCAATGTATTTACAATGTATACAAACCTTGTATTTAAAAAAATGATAAAATTGAAACTTCACGCTGTTGCTTGAAACCTCAAATCAGATTACGATTTAATTCCAACATTAAAAAACGCACAACTTCGGATTGAAGTTATGAAATTTCTTCGCTGGATCCATGGACCGATCCACAATCCTTGAAAATCTTCTGCTCTGACGTTCGAAACCGTTGACTGGGAAAGATTCTGCGGCGCACTCGTCTCAACGCCCTGAAGAACCGTTCAAGCGTTGCCTTTGCTACTGAAATTGCTTCTGTGTCACTGCAAATTGTACTAACAGTGTTCGGGGTTCCTGAACCAACAACCGGACAACTCTCTGACTCTGACCGGGCTGGCCCATTAGTCTGCATAAAGATGGTGCTGCGTGGAAAACTCATTACTTTCGTTCCTCGTTTTCCAAATTGTATTCATGGCCGGGAAATGGCCGGGAAATATTGTAGAGAAGCGAGGTGTTGTGCTGGACGAAGGATGAACTTTGCTGCTCTCTGTCTCCCTCTTTTTGTCGCTTTTGTCGTATTTGTCTGCGTGTTTGTGTTCCGAGCTTCCGACAAAAGTCAAAAGTTCTGTCGACAACTGTGCGAAGTTTCTGCCTTCCTCGATGTTTAATTTATGCTTTGCTTTGGGCTGTTTTTTTCAGCTCAGGTGATGAATTTCTGCGTATAACTTCGCTCTTTTTCTGTAAACTGGTTGACGTTAATTTTCACCGACGTGGAAAGGCACGTTATGTTCCCCTTACTTCGTCTATTTCCCCATTCGAAGTGGGCGCTTGAGCGTGCTCCAGCTAAAGTGTGGTGAAACAAACTGCGTTTCATGGCATTGCTGTGACCGCAAATTTCGTTGCCATTTGCAGTCGGAGAACGGCAGTCGTTAATTCAAAAGAGATTTCGAATATGACTCCTGATTCTCTGTTGACGAAGCATAGTTGGTATGTTGTGAAAATTTATGTAAATGATGTCGTAAATGTTTGTTGTGTTGGTTTGCAAATTCACATCATTTTTTGACACCATTCCGTCACTGTTAAAACGATTATTTCGGAACTTTGAGTAAAAAGAGTTACTGAATGACTTTTTAGTTGAATCTAATGTTCCCACTACTATGCTTAGTTCTTAAACTACACTCAACCTGTTACAATCCTTTACGGCTTCCATTAGCCTAACATTACATCACTCGCTTAATCTATTGCTCAGTTCGGAATGCGCAATACACACATTCAGTCGATTCATGACTTTAAAATTCTATCACCATTTCGTTCGTTGCCCAATCAATGATTTTTTTTTCTGTGCGAACCAATAATGCCAGTGCGAACCATCAGCGTCCGGGTTCACCGTATGCTGTTGATCCATAAATTTACCAATAAAAAAAAGCACTCAACTCTCAAAGCCTCGTAAAATTTACACGAGAGTCTGTTTGTCGCAGATTGAAATAAAAATTGGAGCTGTAATAAAATAAAGAACCGACGAGATCGTGGAAATTGTGGTGCCTCTATCCGTGGTCAGAAATTGGATTTTGCGCAGAACAATCTCCCGCGCATACCACGAGAGATCGAAGCATTATGAATACTAAGCAGCTAATAATGCTCAGAAGATGCTGATGCCTGTGCTGTGCAGCATATCGATAGACACATTATTTAACAAGCCGTAAAAGGTGAACGAAAACACGGACCTATGCCGAGAGACCGTCAAAGCTGTGTGAATCTATGATCTATGCTTCACGATCATGGCTCAAGCAAGCGGAATCATCCAAATTTATGTATTGGAAACTCGGAATTGCTTATTGATTTTTTATTGCCCACGAACAAGGATTTGCTCCAGCAGCTGATGTAAAATAGGATGGGTTCATTAGCTTGGTTCGAAGTTGGTTTAGAAAATGTTGGTTGGATGATGTCCGTTATACGATGAAGCAAATGATTGAGACTATTTTCGAATCGATGACGTATTTACTTAAGATAAAGCGTCTTTAAGATACTTTCAAATTTTTGATAACTAAATATTGTTTGTGTTTTGTTCTGCCAATCGTGACTAAAATTCATTCTT
>NW_026454687.1:0-6766 GCF_943734635.1 Anopheles cruzii | reverse complement strand
TTGAGGGCTCGGCAGCTATTGGTAACTCCGGCACCAAAGGCATCCACAACAAGTACTTGGGCGAGTCGTCGAGGGCCGAAGACATAGTCACCTTCGTCAAAGACTGTGAGCTTTGAAAATGGATATTTAAATCTCGACTACATAATTGATACGCAATATCTGTTCCGATCCATCTTCATTAAATGAAACAGATGAGACTCAGCAGACGATGGCCAGTCTAGACCAGGGACAACTGCTTATCGTGAGTGTTGCGGCGCTGTTCTTCTGCTGTATCTGCCTGTCGTTTGGTACGTTACTGGCATATAAAATGAAACTGTTTCCGTCTCGAACTGGAAATCGATGCAACAAGGAATCCGATTCGATCGACTGCCAATCGACCCCATCCAACTACCGTCCGACGAGCGATGACTTTGACCTTGCAGAGTGTGTGCCTAAAACGGTTGTTTCTTCCGAGAAGCTTGCGGAGGTAAGTGACGATGACCCAGATAACAAGTTTAAATTATTTCGTTGGTCAACATCGACTTACCACGATCGATTTGAAAGTGAGAAATTACCTCTGCTCTTGAATAAGAAACATTTTGGAGTTTAATGATATTTGAAGTTACCAGGTTCAGTATCTTGAACATTCCTTGGTTAATTTGGTTCATTACTATAACTTTATTTGAGATAACAACATCAGGAAATCGTTTGTGCTTGATACATATAATAATGTCGAGTGAGCCGGAAGCAATTTCAGCTAGCATCTTCCATTAAATCCTTCTTACACCTTTTGCATTATTTGGATGTAGCATTTTCTGCAAAACCCTATAAATATCGTCCAAACTAAGTTTCTTTTGGGGATTTCCTGTTCCTCTCCCAGCAACAATTAACACCGTCCAGAAGAATCGAAGCCTCGAATTCATCGTTCGGTAATGCCTGCATTGGAACCACCAATAACAGCTCCTACAGTACCACGATTCCCGCGTTCAGCTTTGCTGGAGTCCAACCAGCCAATGGGGCGCATTTGTCGCATATCTCGACCACGATGTTCATCTTGCCCAACTATTTGATGACCGATCTTCCGTCAGGACCCTTGCCCAACAATTGCCGACTGCCTCGGTCGGCGCGAGGAGCTCTGGACGAACGGGAAATGGCACAACCGAGTGAAAATCTCACCTTAACGCTTACTACGACGGAAATCACGAGCCAACCGGGATCCTACACCCTGCTACATCCTCATCATCAGCAAAAGCACAAATCCGGGAATTATGCTGGTTCCTGCACACAGTGCATGGCCCTCGGTTGGTCTCCTGAATCATCCACCTCAAATGCCGTGATGTATGCAGGGCAGGGAAATGTGCCTGCAGCATCGGTCACCAGTACAGGAGCGTTGCACCCGTATCAACGCAATCAATCATTGAAATCGTCCTCAAGTGACGCGTCGGGACGGCCTGATTTGGTAAGGTGCGAGGAACATGGAAAGAAGGTCATGACCGAAGGTGCGCAGGGTTCTGCAATCACTCTAGCAAAGTCGAATTCTTTTTTATGGCTGGGCTTGAAGATCGGGCTGACGTAAAGCTGTAGGGTAAGGCTGTCGAGATCGATCTGTTCGATAATTCCTCGGATAGCCTTTTAAAACTTATTGGTGCGAAGAGCTTGCCTCGCGGTGTCTGACGGTTTACATTTCAAGGACCCATTTCCTTCGTTTCTTTCCACCTAACACTTATTCTTGGTCGTCCCGGAAATGTCCTGATTAAATTTTTTATCTACGTTTTGTGAGCTGTCTCATGTGTTTGTCATTTGTACATGTGAAGAAGACCTCCGCGGCACAACCAACACCCTGCTCGACAGCTTTACCCGGAACAATTCGTGAACAAAATGAAGAAAGCAAGTAATGTATTTTAGAAAGGGCATCAGGCAGCAGATAGCGTGAATCCTGTCGAGGATATCCCTTTTATAAATCCTTGTTAAATCACAAAATGAAAGAATGTTGCACGAGTTTGTTTGATTTAGTGGTTAAGTTATGCCTAAATCTAAAAAACTGTGTCTTTATTCAACAAACCGACAAAGTATTTAATCGGAACGGAATATAATTGACATCCTGATAACGGGTTTATGTCACAGCCCGGATGGAATTCTCTGATCACCGTTCATTCGTGGTTCGTTCTTTTAATTTTCGAATGTTTGTTTATAACTCACAAAGAGGTCTCGCTCGACTTTGTTGTTCGTTTTGCTTTCCTTTCCCTCTTCTATATCCTCTCTTCTTCTTTGATTCCCCCTGTATAGCTTTAAGCAAACAGGTCGAATAATTTAAATTATAAATTATAAACTAAAAGAGCAATTCATTTTTATCCTTAGTACAACGGAACGTAAAACGTATCGGTCATTTAAAACAAGTAGCACAGATAATGTAAATATACAATCTCCGTTTTCAACAATGATGAATCAGTTTTATTTCGCTTTGTGTTGTTGGTTTTTAAACCCGATGGTGAACTGACGAAGTCAATGGATGGCTATTACATTAACAAAGGTAAGTGTAGTTTATAGTACTTCGCACACTGATGAACTTATGTCGATTGACCATCATCATACCCAAGGATACATGCAAACATTTAGCAAGATCATCGATGACACCCATTCTGTCGGGTTTCCCTCGACATCAAAGCTATCAACAATAACGTGTTGCACGAACGAACATTTTGTACAATTGATAAACTCTGGGCTTTAAAACCTGTCTAATTTATACTGGTTTCAGTAGCATCCAGAAAAAAGGACCTTACGTTCACTGTTGAAGTGTCATTTTCTAAAGGATTAGTTCTCGACCTGTCAAAATCAAACAAGCGTGTCGCTTTATAATCCATTTGTGATATGTGTTGATTGCAAAATTGTTTTGACTATAAATCATTATCAAAGAAGAGTGCATAATAGAATTCTGGCTACCAGAGTCCAAGCTTACAATGTTATCCATCTGAATGATATGCTTACATGATTATACAACGTAAGCTTGTAATCTCATCATCGTACTCCAGTGTAATTCTCTAATGTGCCTTGCAACATGACTCACTTCACTTATCGCTTATTTATCATTTGCCCGCCTGTGGATGTCAACAATATTATGAATTTACCACATACTACGTTATCGTTTATTGCTTTTTCAACCGTAACACTTGAAACCCTTTCAAAGCATACACCACGCAAGTGGATCATCATGCTCATCTCTCTCGAACAGAATGCGCCTGTGCCAGTTATGATGCTATTGTAGTGGAGTAGGATGATGGTATTGTTTCATTTGCAAAAAAGATTGATTGCTCTTTGATCACTATTAGTTGGGTAGTTGGGACTGTAATTTCCTAGTAAAATTTCAAATTGCAGAAATTTCATAAATTCCCATAGGTTTAGCCTTTAGCACTTTAACTGCTTTGCTCAACAACTAGCTTTGGTCACATAATTCCACTTCATGCACGATCATTATTCTGACATAGGGACAATCTAAGACTTATGGATCAAATCATTCATCAACAATAATTGTTACAAACGAAACAAATAATGCAACAAGTTATGCATCATTTATAGTAAAAAATTTTTCGTTGTGTTAAAAAATCGTAATCTGCCATAGACGAAGAAGATACGTCAATTCTTCATTTGATTTATGCTAAAACGTCTCGAGATGTTGTACCATGTTATTTCAAGCCATTGCCATTGCCTGCGTTTATGCGCAAGTCCTATGCGAGGTAACGTGTTATCGTTAAATCTAACGATGCAATTAGAGAACAACAGCGAAAACGTTTCACAGACCTAAACAACATTCTCCTACATGGCGATAGGTTAAGCTTGAATTAATTTTCACATTACAGAACCCAGGTGCGAATAGTAGCTCGGAAAAAAGGCGCACTGAGAAGAAGTCGTGAAAAACCTAGCTTCGTAATAAAAGCAGATTTAGCATGTTCAGAATAACGTATATTCCACGACCTGTTCAATAGGTTGTACCGAAGCACTTTTAAACCCTAATCGACTAATCGATAAACACAATGACAATTGTTGACAATTATAGACGACGCTTGCCAGTCGCAATTGTGGTGGTAGTGATAAAACTAGATCAAGTCAACTAACTGGTCCCATTGTTGAGTGTAAATATTTGTTTCTCGAAACTAGTGAACCAAAATAAATTTAATTAAACTTGGCTCCACGAACGAATGCAACTAGAGCGTTGTAGCAATTGTTTTTATTGTATTTGAATGTTTGCATCAATATATTTATGTATTATGTATTTGTATTTCTCACTCAAAATATGCCGAAGTATATTGAAGGTAATCTCAAGGAGCAGCAAAACTTATCATCAATGTATCATAGGTAAGAAGCAGTCGTCGAAGCGGAGGTGGTTGGCCGAAAAACCTTCACCAAAGCCACCTTAATTCGGTTCTCCGTGAACGAATGCATTGCGAAGAACAGTTGATTACCGGAAAATATTTCCGATCAGGCTTGGGATTTATTTTCCAATAGTTTTCAAGTTGCTCCTTTTACCCGTTCCTGCCTCTGTTCAGTGGTTTACCGATCCCGGAACGCCTCTATGCAATGAATTAGTTTTTAATTGAGTTTTCTCGATTTTCTCTGCATCCCGATGCTACCTTTAAAACTTTTCATACACCCCGGGAAGGACGGTTGAATGCTCATGCGCTCAACTTCGTGATCCGCTACAGTTGGACGTATCAATGTTAATCATGCTTATTTTCTTTCGCGAATTCTTCCTGACTGTCTTAAGAAGAAGAAGAATTCGGTGATATTTCAGGGATAGCTTCCATAGGACCCAATAGAACCATGCGATCAGTTAAAGGATCGAACCAAATTATAGTTATAGTTGTGTTTTTACGGGTGGAGTTGTTGGCCCAGCATCATCCGCCATGTAACGGCCGTCTTGAGAATTGAAAAAAATAACTGACGAAGGATACTGGCAGAAACAAATTGGATTACGTTTTTAGGCTAACCTCACGAAAACATATGTATTAACATGTGCTCAGCTAACGTGTGTTGTTCTTGTTACTCTCGAATGCCGATGTTGTACCAATGATTATTTTTATTTTCGATCAGTTTATGTGTGTATGTGTCCAAAATTTTCTCATTGTTTTAGGCTCACCGCCAAATGCTGAAGTTGGGAGCTGATGATTGGACAACATTATCGAACATTTCGCCCACACTCTTACACTAAATTTTGAGTTTAATCACATTGAAACTAATTGCGGTGTCAAAGCGGTTGTGCTTACTGACATAGCTTATACTACGCTGCACTCGGCCACTGGCATCCGGGGTATAATACCTTGTTCTGCGACCGACTTGGAAACTACTAGCATTTTCAACCCTGGGATGTATATTGTTCCTACTCCGTACAAGAATTCTCTCGTCTGAAGCATACAACATCCTTTCACCAGAAGAGTGGAGCCTCAGATATAATCTGGCACCTGGTGTTCGTCGTTTCGCAACACTTGGTGCGCGAAGGTCCTTCCTTAGGTAAGAGTTTCTGTCAAGAAGAGGAACTTGCCAACAGCAAGCTAGCGATGATGGCCATGAGAGCCCTAGAAACACAAAGGACTTTGCGGCACAAATTAGGTTAGTGTAGTAGCCGGTCGCGTTTTCTTTTTGGGTTTGACGGTACGGCCAACACTATCGTCACTATCTTGCTCTAACTCACGCATCTTCAAGCCTAGTGGCAGACTGTGGGAAGCAGAATGAGGCCAAGCTTCTATCGAAATTCTCATTGATCTTCTTCTGCAACGGTTCTTAGTCAGTCGTTCTTCGCAACCTCTGCTAGCATGAAACCCGATACTCTTGCCCAACAATCTCCAGCTTCTTCTGTTTTATTCCTTTCGAGTGTGTCGTGACAGGACTTTCACCGTCGTCTGTTGTTTCGAAAATCTGTGACACTTTGGTGTCGTGGTTCTGTTTTTGTTCAGCGATCCAGTGTCAACGTCACAATTTGCTAGGAACGGCCACAGCTGTGCGATTAAAAGTGATGATAAAATAAACAATTATTGGATGAAATTTTCCGAACCAACCAAGGAGCGAATGGTGCTACGTTGTTGAACCGCAAAACGAGCGCTAGAAAATCACGTAACCTACCCATTTATCGGTAAAGCAGGCCTCGGTTTTGCATGTTGGTGGAGTGTCCAGAGAAAAACAAACTAAAACCAATTAGCCATGTTGTGTATTTTGTTCATTCCGGATTTTCGACTCTGACGGGAAGTTCGAGTAAATGGGGCTGTTACCGACAGCCGCCGATATCGGTAGAGCCAGCTAGCCGCCACTTGCATGCCAGGCTGCAAACAAGCCGCAAACAAGCTGCAGACCCGCGTACGAGCCAAGAGAGATGATCACCGATCGACTCACGAGTGAGAGAGGTAGAATCATCGGTCGACACTCTCTGGGACACTCTTGGCATTACGAAAGAACCAGGAGTGATAAGCGAAACGCCGCGAACGGCGGACTAATTTGGAGTCGCTTCTTTCGGGTGACCAATAAAGGACTTCAAGATACGGAACGTTCGTGGTGTTTGATTATTACTAACAGGGGCTAACGTTCGTTAGCAGGACTTTGTCCTGGTAAATAGAGCCAGGACTTGTCCGGCGGTGGTTGACATCAAGTATTGTGATTTTTATATAACAGCTTTTGCTTTCATTATTTACTTTCGTTCGCATTGAGGTTGAGCATCTGTAGATTACACTTTTTGATAACCTAGTCACGTACTCATGCCACAGTTTCTTGGCCAATTCAATTGGTTTTATTGGATTGGAAGCGA
>NW_026454686.1:0-6767 GCF_943734635.1 Anopheles cruzii | reverse complement strand
AGCGCCGCGTCGTAAATCAGCGCTCGTTCTTTCCTAAACCCAATTATTGCGGACAGTCCTAAGTTGTTGGTTGGCAACCATCTTTTGGTGTATGTGATCACTATCGCGATGCGCGATGCATCGTAAATTTTATCCAGCACACACCGTTAGGCGATGCGAAAATGTCGCCTCGTTACGGGGTTGTCTGTCAGTGAAACACTTCGTCCGGCGCATAAGCCAATGCGAACCGGTCGACTACTTACGGTGGTACTAGAAGAAACACAGTGAAAGAGTTATTTCAATTTAATTGAGATTATCAAATAGATTTACGACGGTGTATCCCGCGTACCAGAAGTCTGCTGGTGGTGTTGCAAACGCAGCGTAGTTTGCTGGTGCATTTCCATCAGACTTTAAAACCTTTTTCAAATGACAAAATTCCACTCTCCTTTTCAAGTTACAAATCACTGCAGAGGTGAAAGGAATCGCAACCATAGACGTGACTAGCTCATATCGGGAACGAGTTTTGAATAGCTCAAATAAGTTGTCCACTTAGCTGCACAACGGAATGGGAAATCGATGTTACATTAAAAGTGAAGTTTAAATGGAACTCGCGCGATAAAGGCTGGGCCTGCAACTCTTGAAATTACCATATTCTTAATTAGTAGTGATTTGTTTCCGATCAGCGTTTGCCGAGACAGACAATCATCTTTGCGAAAATGGAAATGCGACGCAAGTCTTTATCTTGCACTCTCGTTCAAATCATTTGTTTGAATTTGTACTATGCGATTGAAATCCTTGGGTTTTATGAAACCCTCACCTTCTGTTTTCTGTGTAACGTTTTTTTGAAGTTCAATCATCTACTTTAATTGTAAAGTTAGTTTCTACATTTTTTTAGCTTTAAATTTATTTGAAGAGTTTTTGGAGTAGAGATCAAAATCCTGTTCGTTACGATTATTATGAAGAAGCTAGCTCAGACCTCGAGCAACATGCCGATTTCGGTGCATTTTTAAATTTCTATTCGTAACCGTTAGGATTATGGGGATTTTCTGCTTACTTTTAACCTATCTTGTTCGCAATCACGCTCATTGCCACACACGGTGTAAAAAACACTATCACTTCCCACGCCCACATTTGACATGCAATTGATTTTAAGCTCTTCATTTGCATTACGCCTATATTAAACCGCACTGCTGACTACAATCTTAATCGCTAATTACCATGCGTTCGACTCAATATTCGTTTGGCGCTGCTTCGGGCATCGCAACGACCTGCCCAGCGAAAACAGGGTGCTTCCTATGCTAATCCAGTAATTAAGCAATTGAAAACTCATGGGATGGAGCTTGGCGGTGGCTCCGTGTCGTTCTCGCTTATGTGTCCAGAAACCAGTGCTGTTCTGTCCTTCTGCCATCTCCTCCCTACCTGGCGTTGTCCTGGTCGGCACCATCGAAGGGTTTTTGGGATTTCTCTCGGAGTGTGATATTTTGGAAGGATCGCCTAATATTGTCATCACTTCATAAAAGGAAAATAACCTCTCTCTTCCTAAAGCTAAGTACTTGAACGCCCATTGGTATAGGTCTTTTTTGGGTTCCACTTCTATGTGGTCCTCGCTATACGGCACGCTGCAGAGCGGTAACTAAATCGTCAGCAGAGGTTTTTCGTGTGGCGGTCTCTCATTAATGCACGGTCACGCGGGTATGGAAATTGTCAAACTCGGCTTTGAGGCTCCTCGAGCGGTGACCACTTGTTCTCTCTTTCGTACGTGAGCGTTGTGCTGTACTTTGGTCAGCATCCAGGAACTTTACACATACAGGCTTTCCTCTGTTGCATATGGAAACAGAGAAAAGATTTTTAATATTTTGCACCAAATAAATCTTTACGTATCTGAGCGCTACAAAACAATCATGCTTTCTCTGTGATACTTATATTGTAGTCTAAATCATTTTTGAATCCAAATTAGAAACAAGTTTTCATCCAGCTACACATGTTGTTTGGCCATGGGCGCCAATTTTTGTCGCACACAATCACGCGACGTGGACGTGTGTTTTTACTGTCTGAGAGATGTTAAAAATGCGTCCATTATAGTTATTATTTCCACTGCAACTGTCTGTTCAATCAACGGTGATTGTATGTTTGTATACGATAAGGGAGTCAGTACATGTCTTGCATTGGAAATGAAATGAGTGCGAAAGGAGAAAATAAACCACTTTGGTATCATATTAATTTCTAAACCAGTCGTTCATTTAACATATGAAACCATCACTTCAACACATTTAGCAAGCTACATATGCTGTAGACCCTCTACAGCCGCGAAAAATTGTTTGACGTGACATACAGTTTATACATACAGTTTCGATGGTCGTTCATCATAAAATCTGACGCGAAGTGAACCAGCACATCGCTCGAAAAATATTTGATTGGGCAGCGCAAAAGTGTGCGGCAGACCCTCAGCGCCGCACATATGGGATTCGTAATGGCACGCGTACCGTTTTTTCCAAGGTGTAAAGAACACGCTGAAGTTTCCCGTTTCGAGTCTCGTTTTCGTACCTCAGTTAACTTCTTCTTGCCACTTCTCTGGTGGCGGTCTCTGCAACGTTTGTGTGTCCGCTTTTTGCATCTTGATCGGCGGCAGTAAAAGGCGTTAAAGTTACGCAAAGCAAGCCCGCCCCTCGTCAGAAGACAAATGGTGTAGAAGCTGCCATTGGACTGCCGCTGGCTGGTTGCAGGTGCAGGTTACGAGTGCCGAACGCGAGCTCACCGGAACGCAACAAGTTGCCATCCAACATCGTGCGCTGTGGATAGAGGTTTTTCTGGTCTTGAAAGTCTTCGAGGAACATTCCGAGAAGCATTCCGTTTTTGTGCTCCGTTCGGCGCTGCAGTGTTTAAAACGCATAGCTTCGGCGGTTCCTTTGGGGTGTGCAAATTCTCGCCACCATTACGGTGTCCTTCGCGCACGAAAGAGTGGAAAAGATGCCCCACTGGCCTCCATTCAGCTTGTCTTTGGTGAAGGTATGCTCTCTTACAAGGTCGCCATCGACTCGTAAGTTGCGCGAAAATGGAGCAAGTGATGCTATGAATCTTCTGCCACTCGTTTAATCGACCGAACCACTGAAGGCAAGATAAGAGAAGCTGTGATGCAGCACGTGCATGATATAGAGATGTCCATTGGGAATCACTTTACTTTTCATCCATCCGTCCAGAACCTCAAAAAGTTATGATTTAATATTTAATTTCCAAATAGTTTTTCTTAAGTAAAAACATTATAAACTCGCTTCGCATGTCAAATTCAAATTAATTATCAAAAAGAACAACTGCCATTTGTGTCAGAACGTCTCTTGTACATTCATCTAAATTCTGTTCATCTAATCTTGCTAATCTTGCTAATTCTTCCTAGACCTCCGCTAACCCACAGGATAATCGGAGGGACCCACAGGATTCAAGCTATCCTTGAATGCACTGTCGTACTTTGAGGCTCATGTTGTACCCTCATGTTGTTATTGTAGGGTACAAGCGCCTGTTAGTGTATCATGTACAGCGATGCACTTGAGAACCGCACGCCTTAGCGGCCAGTTTAGAAGCTTAACACGGAGAGTTGAACATCCGTTAACAATCGCTCCCTAGATCCTTTATCTTTGCAGTCGTTTAAAAAGACCAGCCAAGCATGTGTACTGCAGTCGCATACCTGTCGCTACTTAGCGATCTTTTAAACAATGTGGACGAACTGGAGCTTACAAAGGATTCTGTTTTTATTTAGTTACATTTGAAAATGGTGTAGTGATGTTAAAAGAAGAATTTGGAAAACACAGGCACCCAACTGCATTCGTGCTGCACAACATCGTGATTTGTCTTGTTGAACAAACCATGTTCTTGAAGTCAGGAGATCTTGTGGTTGTGGGAAGAGACAGGCACGGTATGTTCTGTAAGTGTGAACTGTAAAAAGACTTCTTCGAGTGAACGAATAAATAGACGTGGCAAGAGGGGAAGATGTTTGAGAATACGGGGGCTGGTACATGTGTAGTCATTTGCCATTCTGGACCGGAAGTACGAGCAGATGAGAGTTGTCATCTGTTTTGTAACTATCGGGAGCATTCAGGCACGGTGTATCTGCAACCCTTTTGGGTCTGTGAAAACATAACAGACAGAAACAAAAATTACCAACATTAAATACGTTTTGGTATCTTGTGGAAATTACTATCCTAGGGGAACAATTTTTCATGCACCACAGCAATTTACCATTTACCATTCCATTGAAAGATACGTGATTTGTTGCTTTTTGAACAACTATCTAATAAATACGGCCCGGTCCGTTCTACTAAAGAAAAAAAAAAAAACAACTATCTATGGTTATAATTAAAATATAGATTTTATTGATATCATAAACCAATTTCTTTTCTTCAATCTTTATCTTTGTCGTTCCATTGAAAATCTATTATACTTAATTATTTATCAAACGCAGTTAGTGCAACCTTTGACAAATTTTGATTTCTGAATTGGCCTTCGATAAGTTGTGATTTGACACCATTGAACCATTATCTTTGGGGTGCGGTGAAATATAAATGTTACGCGAACAAACTAGCAACCATTCACAATCTCAAGACCCAAATTCAAATTGCTTTTGCCGAGATAGCTACTGCCAAGCCAATCATGGTAGACATTTGACCAAAATTGTTTTCCATAAAAAAATGTCTTGAATAAGAACCTTTATTGAACCACCCTTTATTTCATTACTTAAAAATACTCAATGTATTTACAATGTATACAAACCTTGTATTTAAAAATAAAAATGATTGTAAAATGATAAAATTGTAACTTCACGCTGTTGCTTGAAACCTCCAATCAGATTACGATTTAATTCCAACATTAAAAAACGCACAACTTCGGATTGAAGTTATGAAATTTCTTCGCTGGATCCATGAACAGATCCACAATCCTTGAAAATCTTCTGCTCTGACGTTCGAAACCGTTGACTGGGAAAGATTCTGCGGCGCACTCGTCTCAACGCGCTGAAGGACCGTTCAGAAGTTGCCTTTGCTACTGAAATTGCTTCTGTGTCACTGCAAATCGTACTAACAGTGTTCGGGGTGCCGGAACCAACAACCGGACAACTCTCTGACTCTGACCGGGCTGGCCCATTAGTCTGCATAAAGATGGTGCTGCGTGGAAAACTCATTACTTTCGTTCCTCGTTTTCCAAATTGTATTCATCTATGGCCGGGAAATGTTGAAGAGAAGCGAGGCGTTGTGCTGGACGAAGGATGAACTTTGCTGCTCTCTGTCTCCCTCTTTTTGTCACTTTTGTCGTATTTGTCTGCGTGTTTGTGCTCCGAACTTCCGACAAAAGTCAAAAGTTCTGTCGACAACTGTGCGAAGTTTCTGCCTTCCTCGATGTTTAATTTATGCTTTGCTTTGGGCTGTTTTTTTCAGCTCAGGTGATGAATTTCTGCGTATAACTTCGCTCTTTTCTGCAAACTGGTTGACGTTAATTTTCACCGACGTGGAAAGGCACGTTATGTTCCCCTTACTTCGTCTATTTCCCCATTCGAAGTAGGCGCTTGAGCGTGCTCCAGCTAAAGTGTGGTGAAACAAACTGCGTTTCAGGGCATTGTTGTGACTGTCGGAGAACGGCAATCGTTAATTCAAAGGAGATTTTGAATATGACTCCTGATTCTCTGTTGACGAAGCATAGTTGGTATGTTGTGAAAATTTATGTAAATGATGTCGTAAATGTTTGTTGTGTTGGTTTGCAAATTCGCATCATTTTTTGACACCATTCCGTCACTGTTAAAACGATTATTTCGGAACTTTGAGTAAAAACAGTTACTGAATGACTTTTTAGTTGAAACTAATGTTCCCACTACTATGCTTAGTTTTTAAACTACACTCAACCTGTTACAATCCGTTACGTCTTCCATTAGCCTAACATTACATCACTCGCTTAATCTATTGCTCAGTTCGGAATGCGCAATACACACATTCAGTCGACTCATGACTTTAAAATTCTATCACCATTTCGTTCGTTGCCCAATCAATGATTTTTTTCTGTGCGAACCAATAATGCCAGTGCGAACCATCAGCGTCCGGGTTCACCGTATGCTGTTGATCCATAAATTTACCAATAAAAAAAAGCACTCAACTCTCAAAGCCTCGTAAAATTTACACGAGAGTCTGCTTGTCGCAGATTGAAATATAAATTGGGATGTAATAAAATAAAGAACCGACGAGATCGAGAATTGTGGTGCCTCTATCCGTGGTCAGAAATTGGATTTTGCGAAGAACAATCTCCCGCGCATACCACGAGAGATCGAAGCATTATGAATACTAAGCAGCTAATAATGCTCAGAAGATGCTGATGCCTGTGCTGTGCAGCATATCGATAGACACATTATTTAACAAGCCGTAAAAGGTGAACAAAAACACGGACCTATGCCGAGAGACCGTCAAAGCTGTTTGAATCTATGATCTATGCTTCACGATCATGGCTCAAACAAGCGGAATCATCCAACTTTATGTATTGGAAACTCGGAATTGCTTATTGATTTTTTATTGCCCACGAACAAGGATTTGCTCCAGCAGCTGATGTAAAATAGGATGGGTTCATTAGCTTGGTTCGAAGTTGGTTTAGAAAATGTTGGTTGGATGATGTCCGTTATACGATGAAGCAAATGATTGAGACTATTTTCGAATCGATGACGTATTTACTTAAGATAAAGCGTCTTTAAGATACTTTCAAATTTTTGATAACTAGATATTGTTTGTGTTTTGTTCTGCCAATCGTGACTAAAATTCATTCTT
>NW_026454685.1:0-6774 GCF_943734635.1 Anopheles cruzii | reverse complement strand
TTGAAATGTTTAATAAGTCCACTATTTGTCAGTCGATTTTGAAAAATAAACAAGATTTATTTACAGTATTGAATGCCGTTTATTAAAAATTTACTCAGAATACAATATCGATCAAATGACCGCCTCCATTAGACACACAAAAAGCGACCCTTCTTGGGTACTTTTTTTTGTATATTTTTTGGGTTTTTGGGTAATTTTAGCCCGCTGTTTTACCGTAAATTTGACAACTTTCTCTGATCTGTCAAATCGACTAAAAAATGGCGGAGTTATTTAACACTTCAATAGTATGGGTCATGATGGAACACCCTGTACTTCAAACAGCTTACTAACTTGCTCCCTTGAGAAGGGTAACAAATTCTCACAATCAATCGAATGAGTGGAAATTAAGGAAATTTTTGCTGGCCATTTCTGATCGCTGTTTTTTCAAATACTCGACCAACGATCCTCTATTTATGGTCATCACTGTTGCCGACGCCGGGAGAAAAGAAAACAGACGACCCTTGCTCGGGGAGGGAAAAGAAGTTGAAGAAAAAAAAAAGCCGGAAATTTACCGCAGCGAACCTCTCGAAAGATCGATCGAACAATGCGCGCGGTGGTGTGCGTGCGCGAGGCCTTAGAGTGTGAGAGAGAGAGAGAGAGCGGGCAAAGAAAACCAAGCAACGCGCTGTTGATTTGTTTTTTTGTTGTAACCGTCGATCGAACGCGATCACCCATACAGCTGCAAACGCACCTCGCGCGAATGCTGCGAGAGTTTGCTACGGAGAGCTGGTTATATTGGCGCCGCCGCCGCATTTGTTTACTTTGGTTCCGTTCCACGGGCCAGCGAATCACAACAAGTGCCAGCGGTGCAAACTGCGCGTTACGCGGTGAAAAGCACCGGGACACGGCGCCAAACGCCGCGGTTCCGCCGCGAAGCTGCTAAAATCCGTCGTCGTGACGTGTAACGGGTTCGGCGATGTGTTGGTGCCACATTCCCGCCCGGTGAAAGCGGAAAGAGTAAGAGACAGCGCAAAGAGAGAGAGAGAGAGAGAGAGAGAGAGAGCAGAGAGCCGCGGCCGCGCGGTCCATTTGCCGTGTGTTTGTCAGTTAAAAGGTGGTTCTCGACGGCGCGGCAACAGTTTCAGATTGTTTCTCAGGCGCCGAATTAGACTGTGTCCTTGCGAGGGCGAGACAGAGAAAGAAAGATAATGTAGTACATCGAATTAGTGCAACCCTTTGCCGCTACCCCCTCGTTCGCTCATCGCAACCGCCAACACCGGTAATCGATCACTTGGTTCGTTCGTCCCTGTCAGGTGATAAGCGGGACATTGTTGAGAAAAGAGTAACGCGCGCGCAGTATTCGTTCAAAGGTGGCCCACGACGGAGGCGAAGTGCAATGAACTGCGGCAACAGCCCGCCGTAGGCGATGCTGAAGTTGTTCCACCGCAACAACCGTTGACGACGACGGGCGGGCGGCCTTGTCTTGGCTCTGGGAAGTGATCAGAGTGTTGAGTGTTCTAAGCGATCCTACGCGGAAGACGCGCGCTCTCAAGGAGATAACGGCGGTTTCGACTCCGGCTTCCGGATAGTCTCCGGAGTGCCATTAGCGTGTGTGTCTGTTCTTGGCCACCGAAATAAACAAATTCCACGCACACAACACAGAGATCGATCGTCGAGACGCGTGAGTACGTTGCTCGCGGATTGGCCTCCAAAACAGAGGCCGGCTACAAGATCGTTTCGTGTTTCGTTTCTTGTGCTGTCCCCGATGGTCTATTACTCGCCGAAAACGAAGACGGGCACCACCATGAAGGCCGTCTACGAGAAGCTGTACGCCAACTGTTCGATATTCCGCAAGCTGCACTACGAAGTAAGTGAATTGGGAGTGCTGGACACCTAATTGATTGGTCTTTATTCGGTCTGTCTCTCTTCGGAATGGGAACACCACCACACAAAAGCGGTATCCGCGATCGCCGCCGCCACAGCGTGTCTCGATCCTGTCTACCCGTCGCGAGAGTACGTGTTGATTCACTGATTTGGACCCACCAAAAACCGGTTGAATGGGAACTAAAAATACCGCCGCCGCCGCCGTGTGACGATTATGTGGAGCACTACGTTGTAAACAATCAACCAACAAAAAAGAACACGCAAATCCGTTGCTCCGTTGGGACCGTTTTCTATTTTCGGGAAGATTGTGTCGCATTTTAGGCGGGGTGGCATAGGGACAATGTTTCTATCCGCCATACGTGGTCAGCCGCCCTCAATGGGCGATGAAATTCTGTGTTTGATTTCAACATTTTACGTCGCAGAGCGCCGGCGATCAGGTCGTTAGTGGTGGGTGGTAGAAACACACACATAGTTACCGATTGTGGGAACCGGCGGAACAGGAAGCCAAACAAATCGCGCATCGAAACGCAAAACCTTAGACTGAGCGTTAAGCGGCCTGTTTTACAGAGACCCTCGAGAGTAAGACGAATGGAATGGAACGCAAACGGGGTTCGTTCGACACTAACACCTATCTTACGTCATCCCCTCTTGTAGGTCTCTTGTAGGAGTAGTTACCGCGGAGGAACAGCTGTTGCGGGCAGGTGTTGAATCATCGTGTTCTAGAGAGGTCGACCGATACCTGTTACTACTTTTTAACAACCCTGCACTAATCAACACCTTCCATTGCGCTGTTAATGACTCACCAGTCGTCGCTGTCGACCAAGCCAGGGTTGGCGGACGCAAATTGTATTGGAACTCGAGCTGAAATCATAATCTCTACCTCGAGAGACGCAGCGTTATCATTCGAAGCCCGACGGACCCCGGACAAACAGCTAAGCCCTTAACGACTCCACTGGCCACTTAGCATCTCGGTCGTCGTCGTCGGCGGCATTGAGCGCACTCGAGAACACAAACTTGACACTTTATCCATCCAGGCCCCACCAAGTGTGTATTTTCCCCCCAGGGGCCTTGACTGCATGGTGGCGGCGGTTGGTTGGTTGGTTGTGCAATCCGGATTCCGCTCACAAACGCACGCACAATGCGCGCGGCGGCGTCTGTGAGCCCACACACTACCCGTTACAACGTGATCGGCCTCGCCGGAGGAAGGTGGTCCATTTGGCACCGGAACGTTCTTGAATGTTCCGTTCCATGGTAGATTATTTTCTAATTCACTCCCGTAGCCCGAATCCAAATGGCGCGAGACGACCTTAACTGACGGCTCGTGAGATGATCGCTGCTAGAAGTTTAACCGTGATCGTATCACCGACGAGCTCTAGCCTGCGTCCTGAGTGCGTCAGCATCGTGGGGGCCACATCCGGTCTGGATTTCTGATTTCCATCCGAGTGTCTCCATCATTACTCATCCCTCGCGCGGCGATGACGATCAGCTGCTGCTGCTGCGTTTGTTTAAATACTTGAACGCCACGGAGAATGGAACCCATCAGCATCAGGAGGGGATATGGCACAGATGAGGCGCGGCACACCGCCAACACTGTGCAAAGAGTCCGCGTTTGGTTGGTGTGTGCGCGTTGGTTGGCAATTATTTATAGACCGCGATCTTCCCGTGAACGCGAACGGTTGTTGTTGTGCTCCGCGGAGCTCTCAGCTGATGGCAGCGATCAGCTCGGAACGGGTTCGAACAATGATCGAACGGCGCTTCGGCTGCTGTAACCCCCGATCCGATGATCGGTTGATCAAATACTTCACCGATCTGCGCGATTTTATTTATTTGGTAGTGCCACGGGCTGAAATGGATTTTACTTCGTTTGCCCAGTAGCTGGACAAACAAACTTCTGAAGGTCACTGCGCGAAGATCACACATTCGTTAGGTGCTGAGGGCCACCGCGGGCTTATTTGTTGTTCGCTGTGGCAAGTCGGGTCGGTTGATCAAGTTTGATTGGAATGGAACGCTGACGACGGCATATCGATGCACACGTGGGGACGGACACACATCCGTTGCAATGGACCGACTGAATAAGCAATGTAATATTTTTTCCCTTCGCCAGAACAGACAAGAACCGCCGACTGCCGGTGGAGTGCCGTGCCTTGTGTGGTATGCAAATTTATGCGCATTACTTGTCGTCACTTGGATTTATGAATTCGTTGCCATCGGCAGCGGAAGTGCGTCTTTAGGTGCACATTCCAACGGAATGGACGGAGTGTGTAGTACCGTATTACGTCCAACAGCTTTAATTGTAAATTGAACTGCACAAAGAACGATGATTGAGGGCATTCAAATGGGGGAAACAAGTCCCCCCGGCACGACGACGTGACAAAGTGGCTCACCGTTCTTTGCCGCCGTCGTCAGCGAATCGTCTCGCGCCTATCTTTGGCCATCGGAGCGCGTCCCAGTGCAAATGTACTGACGCGAGGAAGCAACTCGCGAATCGTCGCCGCTCTAGAGATGGATGACTTACTTAGAGCGAGTGTCAATCAAACCAACACAATATCGCACGCCCGCATCACGGCCACAATGATGAGGGATTGCCCTTGGTTTCCCGGGAGGGGGAGGGAACACGTGGTGATAAGAGTTGGTTGGCAGACACCTTATTATTATCATTATCAGCCCGCGAGTTTAATGGGTCGCCTTGGTGCAATCTAATTTGCTTTCGGCGCTCGGATGGACCGACCGAACATAATGCAATCTGCTGTCCAAAAAAGTACAACAAAACGAACGCGATGAACGCGCAAAGCCTATTGTTCCTATCGCTCGGAGATCGTCAGATATGACAGAAAACAATTATGGAGACCCGGTCCTAAACCCGTTTCTTTTGGTGAAACAATTTGCTTTCTATTCTTCATCGGGCTCGATAAGTATCTTATCCGTGTCATCTGGGATGCGATTATAGAAATTTGGCCCCAAATTAGGTGGTGGTTCGGAAAACTTTGACCCTCGGAGGGAAAACTTTTCCTCCTCACAAACGTGACCGACATTTTCCATGACGACAGCACGGAACTAATGACATGGTAATGCACACGGTGTAATTGATAATGGACCACTCGCTTATGTGTATCATTATCTTTAACTTTGGACACCAATAAGCCGCGTTACTGAATCGGGAATAGTTAATGCCACGGAAATTAGGCAACGCACCGTGCGTGCGCTGCGGGTCCTTCGACATTAGAGTGTCGAATGCGGGTCACGAATTAGGAAGGCCCCCACGAAAGCGGACATTTGATCACGGCTTTATTCGGCGAGGAGGCCCTGGAGATCGATTAGTTTGATTAGATCGAACCCGTTCGGCGATTCCCACCGATCATTGGGACATTTTTCCGCTCTGGATATCATCGACAGGGAGCGTCTTCTGCACGCCGCGGTACATTCCGAATCGAATTCTACTCAATTAGCTAAATGCATATGCCCTTCGTCAAGGGCACACACTTTATAAGTGCAGTTTCGGTGTATGTTGTTTCCCATTTTTTCGTCTCTTTCGGCAGTGTTTTAAACACCACGCAATAAATAAACGAATCAGTTCAATTGGCGCGCGAGATAATATTTTTCCCAATCACTACTACTAGGTTGGTCATCAAATTCGGAGCCTCGATAAAAAAAACACATTTTAATGGTTTACATTACATACACATTTTAATTTTAATACTCCAACAATTCGCTCTTTAAATCATGGATTTTGGCCATTTTCAAAATGCTCTTGGAACAGAGGATGGTTTTCTTCTGCAAACCAGGTATTTTCACGAATTTACTCTTTTAGTTGATCTAAGAAGTTACAAAAATAATCAAAATTTATTGTTTTATCGGTTTGCAAGTAATCCGCTAACAAAGTTTCATTCGCATCCAAAAAAACTGATGCTAACACCTTTTTGGGCGATTTCTGGACACGAACTCGTTTCGGAGCCGAAGAACCGGGTTTACACCACTCTTTAGCCTCTTGTTTTGATTCAGGATCATGGTGATAGACACAAGTCTCATCCATAGTTATGATCCAATGCACAAAATCCACTGGATCCATCCATCCTATCCTTTCGAAAACGCTCTAAATGTTGCCGGGAAACTTGCATTCAAATGCGTTTTGTTCCATTTTTAGCGATGCGATACTCATTTTGCACACAGCTTTCTGAAACCCAATACTTCAGTCAAAATATTGGTTATATTGCTCAATGAGATGGCTAGGCCTTATACTAAATCTCTTTTAGTGAATAGACGATTTTCTAATACAACATCCTGTATTTTTTCTACGATCCCAGGTGTTTTTGACGTTTTTGACATGGATCGTCTTGAAGGCTGCTACTCCGACCGCGTTTAAACTCAGAAACCCTCCTTTTAACCCCTTAATTGAAGGCGAAGAGTCCTTATACACTTGCAACATTCGTTCATAATTTTCCTTTGCTTTCACAACCTAAACTTTTCAAAAATAAAAATTTAATCACTGCACGATATTTGATTTTTTCGACATGTCGACGTCGATAGTAAATTGTAAACGATTATGATTGATTGTAAACAAAAATTGGGTGACCGAATTCAATGAAACTTCACATACGTTCATATGAACAGTGTAACAATATACCAAAAAAAATTAAGCTGGTAGCAGCGCCCTGTGTTATCGAGACTCCAAATTTAATTAACAACCTAGTACTCCGTCACTACGTCACATTCTAAATTGGCATTTTAAGGATGCTAAGTATTTATCACCGATCAAGGAACGCTGATAGTTGGTGATTGATGCAGAAGAGACCACCACGCAACGTCCCCCCGCGAAGTCGAACTCGGACGCGTGAAGTGGTTCTCATTGTTGTCCCCGGTGTTGACACATGGTTAGAGCGGCCCTTGACGGACGGCAGCTGCTGTGTGTGATAA
>NW_026454684.1:0-6777 GCF_943734635.1 Anopheles cruzii | reverse complement strand
GGTTTCATACAAGGGATTGCAACGATATATCGCAACGTGTAAACGGCACTTTAGAAGCAAAAGCCATCTCGACTACAAATTTAATTACAAAATTTTGAGGGATAACCATTATTTGAAATAATTCATGTATGGTAAGATTTTGCTGCTGGTTCCGATGAGCAGTCGATGCGTTTTCAGTCGTTGGTTGCAGAAAGTATTTAATCAGTTGTTTCGCTTTACGTTGTGGGCGCTCATAAAAAAGCTCAAGTCATTTGACAAAAAAACATTCACTAAAAATCCACCACCGACCAGCAGCAAGCTGACCTAGTCCGTGGTTTCTAATCTTATCGGTCTACAGAGGAAACAATAAATACACCCGAAGCACCTTTGTATTGCTTAGTGAAAGAAAATGTGGTGCTGCGCAAGCTGTTCTTGCGGAACGAAATGGTTTTTATTTTCCATAGCTAAGAGCGACACACATATGCCAAGACGAAGAGCAATCGAATATTTCCGCAATTTATGAATTGAGTTGACGCAATTGAAATTCTGGCTTGTTGGAGCGCCTCCTGTAAGCTGTAGAAGCGAAGAATGGCGCAGATTCAAAGTAAGATGACGATCAGCTGACGATGAACGATGGTTAATGTTATTATTGTTTGCATTATTGAGTGTAACTCGTGTCTCGATGGCAACAGCACCACGCCCTATAAAGCCGCATTCAGCCGGATTTTCCAACTGTTGTTTTTTGTGGCTCGTGTTTTCTTGAAAACATTGTGCGCGATCCGGTGTTGTAACGTGTAAGGTCAAAAGAATATGAATTGTCACGATTTCCAACCGGCTGTAGATTCATAGGAACTGGATCTTCGGTAAACTACCTTCAAATGCGGCCGATTGGCCGATTAGCTACATATTTTGTACAAAATATCTATAATAAAGTCTAGCAAGTGTTATTGTTGGCAATCGTATCCCTCACGATCCCTGGTTCGTATTTTGTGTACGAGTTTCATTCCCTGATAATACTCGTTTTATACCTTTGTTACACTGACTAGCGAATTATCACCGTAGAATAGATTAACATACAAGCAATTTCTTTAAACGTTTTTTGGAAAAAAGTAAAATAATCAAGAAACACTTCCTGTACCGAACCCATCACCCGTTTGGCAGCGGAGCAGTCATTAATCACTCCGATCCTTTCGCTTCTCTACCACGGCGGTCTAACAGTTCGAACTAGTATTAAACTACGTATATCCTTGTTTCCTACATCCGCTATCACCTGCCGTAGTTCCCGTTCGGAAGCGTTCACAAAAAATCAACTGTGCGTAAAGGAGACGTATCGTAGAGCCTAGTGGCACTGGGGTTTTCTTCACAGCTTCGTGGCTCGATAACATCGGTCGTTGGGGAGCTGGGTACCGGCAAGGACCGTATTCCACGACCAACCATATCGGGGCATCAGGATTTCCCAGCACGACCGGACGGTGCGGGAAACACGATGTTTGTCGTGGAACGTTCCGAACCGGCGTCTGCGTCACCATCGTCGTCGTCTTCTTCGTCCTGATCGTCTGGCGATATCCTTATCGCTTGGTACCATTTATTTGTGAGATCAGCCATTTGGCTTTTACAATCGTGTAGCTCCTAGGGAACGAAAAGGATGGTCGACGTGATTTTTGTTTGGCAACGAGCTTCGCGCCGAGCATTTACCTGATGCGTAAAGCGGCGCGTAAAGAAGGGTGTGAAAAACTTTCGATCCCATCGGGCGAACCCGCCGATACGGGACTGCGTGAAGCTGACCTCTTCTTCCTCTGTTAGCTCGGACAGGTGCTCGGAATCGATGGCCTGCCCCCATTCGCGCGTTTTACTCAGCGACAGTGCCTTCTCCTTGCGCTAGCGACCGGCACGACCAGCCCGAGACGATCGTTTCACTTTCTTCCCGCCCTGCAGATATTTCATAAGCGGCATTGTCGAGCCACCGAAGAACAGTGTCGTAAAAAGAACGATGATAAGCGTTGTGGTGATGACGACGTGCCGTGACTCCTCGGTGGAGAACTGCATGTGCAGCAACAGGGTGTACGAAATGGCGCCACGCAGCCCCGAGAACCACATGATAAACGCCATGCGGTTGGTGATCTTGTGCTCGCGGAATCGATTGACCAACCACGCCAGAGGAAAGATGTTGCAAGCCCGGCCGAGCAAACACAGCACGATCGCCCAGATGACGAATGATAGCTCGCAGCGATGCTTGAAGGAGAAAATGGCCAGCCCGAGGTACGCGAACACGCACGTTTCGGCGATGAAGGCGAGCGTACGCATCGTTTGCTGCATAGTGATTTGCGTAACCGTCGAAAGATTGAAGTGCGTGTAGTGCGACATCACGATGCCACAGAACAGGATCGCCATGATTCCGGACAGATGAATGCCCTCGCCAGCACGTACGGACCCGTGAACGGTAACAGTGTAAATAAAGGAGAGAAAACAGAAACTTTGTGTGTTTCTCACTTTACATTTATTTCATTAGATTCCGATTTTGTTGACAGAGGACGGCGGTATCGGAGATGATATTTGAAATGTGTATTAAAATCTTTGCGCTGGTAGTTATGCACAAAAGCCCCTATGGCATTAAAAAAAACTCTTATCGTGTTCGGGAAGTCTACCAAAATGAACCGTTTGCCTGTGGACTTGTTAGTCCAAACAGAATTTAACAAGAGTTTTTTAGAAAAAAATTTGTTTAGGTACTTGCTCATTTTGTTTTTCGCGCATTCGATGCTATGTTTCTTCACTTTGATTTTACCACCGTTGAAGAATTCCGCCGTTTCGTTTCCTAACTTCTCCTCCTTCCCCCTAGCGTGCTCTTCAAATGCGTGTAGATTATCATCGTTCAGCGGCAGCCATTTTGCTATAGATGATGCCGTTGCAGATGATGTTGATGCGTATGCGTATGTTATCTGTAGGTCCTTATTATGAATTTTCGAATGAAGTGTCAGACTACTTGATGAGTAAAAGGCCTTGTCACATATTTTACACTGGTATGGCCTTTCGCCAGTGTGAGTGCGGATATGAACCTTTAGATGAGATGATTGTGCGAACCTTGATGAACAATAAGGACACTGATGCTGTTGGTCCTTATTGTGTATTTTCGAATGTACTGCCACATTGCATGATGTCGTGAACGCTTTGCCACAGACTTCACACTGGTATGGCTTTTCGCTGGTATGAGTGCGGATGTGTACCTTTAGCAGGCTTAAAAAAGGATATGTTGCCGAACAATGAGGGCAATGGTGCTTGTGGTTTTTGGAATGACTTTTACTATGGGTGTTCCGAGTTTCGGGGCTCAAGACGTTTTGAATTGATTCTGCTGCTGAATCATCATCACACGTATTGTCTGCCACGGCCACAGGATGATCTTTCTGATCCTGACAGATCGATTCCAAAGGATTTGTTTTTTGGGTATCCTGCTTATGATCCAGAACATCATTCGTTGCTTGCAGCTGATGCTGCTCATCAACTTCTTCGTACTCTGATTTGATTTCAATTGGATTTTCTTCTGCCTCGAATAAATCGTCAGGTATGTGTCCACAGCATTCATATGTCATATTGGCTTGATGAACAGTGTAACACTTCTTGTGCAAATCCGTCGCTGCATCCGGTGAGGAAACTTCGGTTTTAATTGACAATTCTGTGTCAACCGTTTGTTCGGTAGAATAGTAGAGATGGTCTTGAGTGATTTGTGATCCGTTCTTCGCTTTGTTCTGCTTTTTCAAACGCGCTTCGCACATCGTGCACAAATACGATGGAACTCCAGGAGAGAATTCAATCTGTAAAAATAAGAGTCTCATAGAACAGTCTTCCTGGTGGAAAAGGGTAAGATGTCTGTTGTTACAATGTTGCTACCTGAACACCGGTGCATTCGGAGAGCTTTTGTAGTTTATATTGTCCGTAATCATCGTTCTCTAGAGCCTCCACAGCATCACCAGTCGACAGACACCGTCGACATACATTTGCGCTTCTGGAAAATAATTCGCTATTATACCTTTGAATCCTTATTAAACACGAACTTACTCAACACCATCTTCTTTCTTAATCACTGCCGAAGACTCCATTTTAACTGCAATCGTTTATTAAGGTGATTTTGTAAATGCGTCCACTTTGCACTTGTTTACTAAACAGAGATTGCTTCAATGGAATCTGCCTATTAACAATCTCGATTTCTGACAGCTTCTGGGCGCGAAAATTCGTAAACAACGGCGCTCCTTTTTTTTTTTTTTTTTTTCAATATTTTCCCGATGCGGGAACCATCCTGTTTCTCCCCCCCACCAGGGGCCTGTCTGGCAATGTGGAGGGGCAGGAGCGCGATGTATCATCGCCCTTTATTACATATTTACATAGTACATATTTACATATAGGGACTATACTTATGGTACATTACATTACGCACATACACAAGCCGCGGATATACGCGTATAAACATTCTCAGCTCCGCTACGAGGAGCTGTCAGTCCGTCGCGATCCGCTCTTGCTCTTCACAGCCGGTTGATAGGAACAAACGGTACCGGTGGTAAACAAACAACATTGTTAACAGCAAACGGTTAGCGAAGTGTTCGCCTAGCAGCTGCAGCGGCAGCTACGTCAGCAGCTGCAGCAGCAGCAGCAGCTGCAGCCTCAGCCTCCAAGCGTTGCTCTTCTCGCCACGCCTCTTGAAGCTGCTGCGTTACGGCTCGGCAGGCCCGGGCAAAGCGCTGCCAGCACTCCGGGCTGCGCAGCATCTCGCTCATCAGGTTATCCGGCGTGAGGGGGGTGCGGCCGTCATCCGCCAGCAGCTCCGCTCTTTCCCGCTGGAACCGCGGGCAGTGGAACATGACATGCTCCGCTGACTCCGCGGCGCCGGGGCACCAGGTGCAGTCAGGGGATCGTGCGAACGTCTTTATGTGCAGGTACTCTCGGAAGAATCCGTGTCCCGAGAGTACTTGGGACAGGTGAAAGTCCACACGTCCATGTTTCCTGCTGACCCAGCACGTGACGTCCGGGATGACTCTGCGGGTCCAGCGCTGGTATCGACTGGCGTCTGGCGTCCCCGCAGCCGCCCACTGCTCTTGCCACTGGCTGATGGTGCGCAAACGCTCTCTCTTGCGCAGGGCCGTCGCGTCCGGAGGGGGATGGGTATCCTCCGTTTCCTGTCCGTTCGCTGACCATCGTCGCCCGATGCAAACAACGGCGCTCCTGAGAGTGAGTAAAGTTTGACAAGCGCTGAGGGCACTCATTTCGATCATTTTATTAAAAGCGTTTCTATCTGCGGTGCCAGACGGCACGAAACAGTTACGCGCAACATGTAACTTGGTGTCAAATCTGTTTCGTGCCGTGTGGCAGGTGAAATATTACAGCAACAGAAACAACTAGTAAGAGAAATGTCAAACTTGTTTACATTCGTGTTTTTGGCCCGAGAAAATAGAAATCGGAGAGGTTGATTTCTGAATAATCTTTTCGCTTTTTTTTAGATATTGTTGCTGTACCGGCAAGATGGGATTGAACAAAGTGACAACAGGCCAATCGTCCGGCACCAGGACCGCACATCCAGAATCATTGCTAGCCAAACAGAGCTGATGAAAGAGATGACCATTACGGCGAACAGATGTAGCGTTTACGAAAAAGCCACACCAATTCACGTTATTTCCCGAACATCCGGATTCATATTATACTGGGAGTGATCACGAAGAAATAAATGGTTGATGCCATGCTTGGAATTATGCTGGTTTATTCTCTGCTAAGATTGTTTTGTACAGGAATCTGTAGGCTTGTGTTTCCAGTTATGCCTCGGGGAAATCCCGGACGGCGTCTGGCGTGCAGCTTGTTACTCGTCGCGAAGGGATGGGCGACGCCGAGTCCGTCGGTGAAAAACCGCATGTAGGAGCGAGAGATGGTTCCATGGATAACATACGCGTCATTATTCATGCTGAAGTCGAAGAAGCACTTGATGTTGGTTTCAGTTACTACGATTGTGGAACTTTGCTCAGGGTTCTAAAAAAAGGAAATACAAAAAGATGGCAATTCAAACAGAACGAAGGAAAACATGTGGATACCCATTCGTTCTGGACCCAAAAAATTTCCATGCTTCTTTCCATCGATGATATTATCATATTTTCTATGTAGCAATTTCATGTAGCTTCATTTCGTTATATTATAAATAAATGAAGCTATTAAAATCTATTTTATACATCTTCCCTGGTTCTTCTATTTAAAACTGTCTTGATTCTTGTGCTAACCAGATATCACATATCAAGTACACAAATCGGCGGAAATCCGGGAGCGTTTCAGACCACTGTCGGCACAAATTTTTACGATATAAAAAGCAAATGTACACCTTCTTGTAAACTTCCAACAAAATTAACCATCAATAATGACCGTCACTAATAATCACCTAACCAAAACATTAACTTCGATGTTCATAACTAATTGTTCCGTCCACCGGATCCGGAGCGTTCCGGATAACCAAGCTCACTACGCATTTATCCGAAACATACTTACCAGTTTTACGTATCTTTTTTGCTCCGGTTTGCTACCCATTTTATTGCTGAAATGGAGATAAACTTATAGTTAAAATTCAAAATAACATCACAAATAAAAATCTTTGCTTGTTAACAAACCTCTGTTTTCGTTTGTTTGTAAACAAACCTCTGTTTTCGTCTGTAATGCGCCCTGTTGCAGGGTCTGCAGACCCACAAAGCTTTTGACACCTACTGATCGCTTTACTGTCAAAATTGTCGCGGTTGGAGGCTGATATATCGTTTGTTTCGTGCCGTCTGGCACCGCAGT
>NW_026454683.1:0-6779 GCF_943734635.1 Anopheles cruzii | reverse complement strand
AATTCTGCCTCACGGAGTGACCAAAGAGGGACAGAGCGAGAGAAAGAAAGAGAGCAGTGTTGGGTTGGGAGTGTGCTCGTAATAAGAAAAAAGCGAAACAAAAAATGTTGTCCACAAATTACACGTGCAAACCGCGAAAGGGGAGAGCAGCCGCCCGCCAAAACGAAGCATAAACAACAAACGGGGACGACCCGCATCGCGGCGCCCCCCTTTGTCCTGGTCCTGGTTGTTACTGCGTGTTGTTATTGTGGCGCGCTATGTTTTGTTATGGCCCTTTTTTGTTTCTTGTGGAGCCCGCTCCAAAATTGCCAATTCCGCGCCCTTTCGACGCGGCGAGTTCTTCGCCGCCGCCGCAAATAAGTGTCTTCTGTCTTCTCTGATAATGTTGTGGTGGCCGCCGCCGTCGCCGTTCCGGCGGTTTATTTATTCCTTTCCCAGTTCAGCGAGAGCCCCATTATCAGGCCCCCGGTGGTCCGGGCTGGGGTCCGCACCGTAGTGGTGGAGTAGAGCGCAACGAAAACCGCGCAAAATGCGTCGTAAACAAGTACAAAACTCCACACTCTTGCGGAACACTCTTGCGTGGCAGGAACGAAGAAGGAACGAAGAGCAATCTTTTGGCCACGGTCACGGTGTGTGTGTGGTTATGCTTTTTGCGTTTCAATGTTTATGTTTTTTTCCATCTCTCCAGAGCCAGAGAGCGAACGAACGAACGGTGATCTTGTACGCGGTGATCGTTGGCGTTGGGGATCTTTCTTGGTTTTCGGGTGTTTGGTGGCGCTTTTCTGCTACTTTCTTCCCACCGTTGTTTTGGGTCAATGACTGCGTCGCACCGCGATCCGGGGGAAGATGTGGTCTCCCTCTCGAATGGCGCACCAAAATGGCTGTGGCGCCCTACGCGAGAGGAGATCATGCACTCCGAGGTCGAGGTTCTTTCTCACAAGTCTACCATACAGACGATCGCGATTTTGCATCGAGGACGGAGTAGATCGCATTAAAAGTAATGAAAAAAAGGCGACTACTCCGTCTTTTTATGTGTCCCTTTCGTGGTCGCCCCTCATGTGTTGGCTGACTTTCTTTTTTTCTTTCTGGTTGTGGCGTCCTCTCGCCGAATCTCGACTTTAATTTTCTCCGAACCCCAAAATAGATCCCTCCTCTCGAGAGAGCGAGGGAGAGCGGGATGGTGGAAAACCATTCTCCACGCGGGACGATATGGCATCGGGCGGAAGTCGATCCAATCAGGCGCGCGCGCGCGTGCCTCTCAGGTCGGGTCGGATGCATCTGCGTCCCGACCCGACCCGACCGTCTCGTCTTCTTCTCGTGTCTGATCCTCGATCGGGAGCGGGAAAAAAGACAAACAAACCCGGCCAGTCTGGCTGGCTGGCGGCCTTCGTTTGCTGCCGAAAGAGAAGAGACCCCCAGCGAGCATCATCTCGTCGTCGTAATAGCCCCCCCGGGCCCAAGGAGTCGGCACGCACCACCCCAGCACAAGACACCGGAATGAGTTTTCCGAAGATAGAGAAAGAGAGAGATGGAGTGGAGTGCATTGCGTCTCCCTAGCCCTTCGGCGCGCGCAGGGCACCACCACCGTTTGTGAGGTTCTATTTTGGGAAAAGTCGGGAAAGCAGAAAAGGGAACTGCTTGGCGCGCGCTGCGCGCCCCGCTGCGCTTTTCCGGATGCGCCGCACGCTTCGGAAAAGTCGGCGCGCGCGGCCTGATCTTGACTGATCACAGCGCGCCGTGCGATCCGCAGTTGGCGGTCCGGCGGCGTCGTTCCTCAGACAGAAAACGGGAGATTCTAGGGGAGGCTACTCCCCGACCCCGCCACCAACCATCGGCGGCGGCCAACTTCCTGTGACTGATCACCGCGTGACG
This sequence comes from Anopheles cruzii, assembly GCF_943734635.1. NCBI lineage: Eukaryota > Metazoa > Arthropoda > Insecta > Diptera > Culicidae > Anopheles > Anopheles cruzii. The sequence continues at coordinate 4,907 of NW_026454683.1, read as the reverse complement.
TCGCCGCACGCTGCTGCTGCCGACTCCGACATCCGGTCCAGCCGAGCCGAGGCGGTGGGGTGCTCTAAAGATAGCCTTCCTCCGGAGGCCATACTTTTTCGATAGGTTGTGCGTGCGTGTCTCTTCACACCACCACGTCCACAGGAGGCGCGCACACCCCACTGGGACTGTTTGGAATGCGGCTTCAAAAAGAAACCGACGGCGGCAGCAGAGCCGAGTCTGGGCTGAGGAACATCTTTAAATATCTGATTTCGGTGTAATGGCCAATCCCCGGCGCGTGCGGTCCGGTCTCTCTGATAATTGATAAAGGACATCCCGGTCCCAACGCTCTTCCCGTCGTTATCGGATTCGATTCCGGCGTGTGGTGTCCGTCGAAGAAGTACTAATCCGTCGAGTGAAGCTGACAGACTGCAGCAGAAGCGCAAGCCGGATGTGCTGCGTTGGGCACGAGGAAGGACCCATCGTGTCGATTGTCTGTGTGTGTGTGTGGGTCCTAAAAATAGACCGGCCCTTCTACCGGCGGGGGCCCCTGAACGCGGAAACGGCGCGGTAATCGCGGTACGGTACGCGGGGTGGTGGTCCCCTTAACTGAATTACGGGCCAACGAACGGACGGACGTGTACCATAAATATAAGTGGCCATCAGCACACAAAACAGCACACAGGATGCACAAGCGGTGGAGGGGAACGGTTTGGGGAACGACGAGAAGTGTTCGAAGTTGTCAAGAGATCGGGGTTTGTAAACGGATCGCTCTAAACTGGCTCGCGGTTTGTTATCAACTCAGGAACCACCGGTCCGTCAATCGGATTGGCAGAGGATTTGTTTGGAGCTCCGGAAAAAGAAGCGACCGAGTTCCGGTTGCCCCTCCCCGCCGGATGATGACGCAAAACTATGCTGTTCCTCCTACTCGCTTCCGTTCTCAGAGCGTAACTCGAGTGGACTACCCGCGTTTGTCGCACATTCTGCCCTCTCTCTCTCTCCCTGCCTGTTTCGCACTTCCTTCCGGTCTCTGTAAAATACACATACACCGTCAAGCCGCTTTGTGCCATTTGGTCTGGTCCGGCGCGCACGATGATAACTAAATTGAAACTTCCTTTCGGGTGGCCGCAACCGCCGCTGACGCACCAGACTGGCCACCAGGAGGCATTGGCGGGCGGTGGTGATGGAGTGTAAATCAGCTACTGCACCACCTAACATATGGACTGAAAAGTCCAGGGTTTATGAAAATATACGCGTGTTTTTTCGTTTGTTCAAAATTAGCTTTATTCGTCGACGTAATCTCCATAAACGGCGAAGAGCCTCACAATCATTTCAGAACTTTTGTAGAACGATTTATGCTTTTGCCTCAATACCTAAATTTTTCAGCGATAACCTCTTCATTCGGACAAAATTTCTTACCGGTGAGCCGTTTTTCTGAGCTCTGCGAACTGCCAGAGTAGTCGCTGGGAGTCGCAAATCTGACGAATACCGCGGTCGGTCTGTTCTCTTTGCGATTTCGGCCTAAAAACGCTCTAATTTGACGCTACATAATATTCACTTTGGATGTTATTTGCCTTCTCAAGATATTCGATGAATATTGTGCACTACGCACATCCCAAAATGCCAAGGACCTAACCTTTCCAACCGATTGTTTCGGGCTTTCGGGCGCTTTGGACGAGGATCATCAGTTGCTCTCCACTCAGATATGGTGATCGTTTTGATTCCGGAGTGTAGTAATGGATCCATATCACATATCGACGCAAAAAGTTCCCGGTTTATTACGTTTAAAAATCACCAAACCTGCTCAGAATCATCAACAGGTTCTTGTTTTTGGTCAACAATTACAGCAAACGAGGCACCGGCACTTTGAACAGAGCTTTCTCAGAGAGTCATAGAGTCTTATGCAATATAAAACCAATATATTCTTTTGATATCTTTAGAATGTCAGCTAACTCATCCATTTTCTTTTTTCGATTTCATGGAATTTTTTAAATGTTTTCTGGTGTTATTGACTCATTTGGTCAGCAAACCAAGGTTTTAATGTTGTTTCTGATGGAGCGGAGTCCGTACACCGTCCGTAGCCATTGCTTCACTAAATTGTGTTTGATTTTGAAAATAACAAAAGTAGTGTCAAAAAATAAATAACTAGCAAATAACTCACAAACTTTATTGAATAGTGATTAAATTTTAATAGCTTTCTTTCGAAGGTTAATACCAACTGAAAAAGCGATAAATGCAATAAGACTGGCCAACACCATTCATGTGTTAGGCCCCGGGACTTTTCAGCCCTTGTGTTATCACCCCTTGGCCGCCGCTGACGTGTGACGTCAGGCCCATATAGGCGCGTCCGCGTGGTTTCTGAGAGACTCGATTTGACTTTACATATTGGGCGGGCGAGACACACACATTAAAGAAAGGTGGTGACCCCTCGAGAATTTCACTCCAAGGCGCAGTTCTTGGGCGGAAGAGTTCGAATCCGAGTCCGATCATACTTAAGGCAGATGATCTGTGACCCTCCAGATGCGCTCCAGATGGCAAAAAAATATGACATAAATGTTCCCCTACGCTTCGTTAGTTTTGTGCAGATTCGATTCTTTAGCTCGCTAATGTGAGATTTCTATTCTCCGAATCGTTGCAGGTTAGTCACACAAGGAGAATGCAGATGCCCTCCGCAAAAGACTCCAGGGGTGGTAACGTACGCAAAAAGAGAATTGCAGATCGCGGGGACCTTCTTAATTCCCGAACGCGCAAACGACAAGAAGACAAGGGTCGCTCTCTCTCTAAGCAAAACCATATGGCACGGCGAAGCAAGGGCGAAGCTAAAAACGAAACTCGCGGCGAAGAGAGTGTCAATCTCGCCACTTCCGGCCAGCAGAGAGAGACGACCGCGCTGCGTTTTTAATGTTCGAATGTTCCCGGCCGGCGGCCGTCAGATGATTAGTTTATGTTGCCGCCGCCGCCGCCGCCGTCGCACGGACGGACGGACACATTGTGCAAATGTGGCTTCGATCGTGAGTCTTCTCTCTCTCTCGCACGCGCGGACCGGATGTTCCATGTCCGGTCGTGAATCTGTTGCCTCTGCCGCCGTCGCCACCCCGGCGGCTGGCAACTACTCCTTTTTGGGCCCCGAAAGTTCGCTGACTCTTTCGTGCGCCACACGAGAAGCGGATTCACTCTTCTTCTCTCTTTCTTTTAGGGCTATTAGGTGGATGTGGCGTGGCGGTGGCCAGCCGCGGAGATTAGAGAGTTAGACACACACTTCTCCGGCTCGGCTGTACTTCCGACGACAGCGCGCAATAGATAACGCGAGGCGAAAGGTCGCCGAACGGCCGCCTCGCGCTGCGGCACTTCCGGTGTGTTGTCTGTCCGCGGCTTTCGCAAATGGAGACTTCTAAAACGGGAGACGGGTCTCATGCAAATTGATTGTGTCACACCTCTCGGCACGCGATTTTCGGTTTTCGGCCTGTGGTCCGTCCGCTTCGCTTCCAGCGAGCAGCGATACGAATCACTTTTGCGGTGTCCTCTTCCGCCCGCGGTGGGGAAGAAACTAAAAAGAAGTAAGAGACCCCGACGGAAATAGTGCAGACACTGCAGCCAGAGATATCGTGGTGCGGTGGAGAGAACCCTTCACGTCGTCGTCGTTGTCACGTCTTGACTAGGCTAGGAACCATGCCACATGAATGGCGACAACGACGACGACGACGACGACGACCGGCTATCCTCCCGGAATCCATGGTGTGCTGGTGCCTGGGGCACTGCTTGCATGGTGGTCCCTATTGGGTCGGACAGAAATTGATCATTAGCCGACGGACGGACGGGAAGGACGACACCACCCGCGAGAGGAGGCGACCGAGAGCGCGGTCGCCGTCGGATCCGTCGTCCGGAAATGGAAAGGGATTCCGGGGCCACCGCGTGCAGCAACTACGTGTCCGGGTTTCGGATGTGCTCGCGCGGTTCCACCGTACCGTACGTACGGTGTAGTACGTTATAATCAATTTAAAATTAATCATGCTCCGTTTCGGAGTGTGTTTGGTTGGGGGGCGACTCCGTTCGGTCGATCGATCCGTTGCGCTGTGCAGTGCACCGTGTGTGGCAGGGATCTCCTGAGCAGTTTTCGGGGATATGCTTGAACCGAGTATTACTTCGGAAATATAGCAAAATTTTGTGCAATTCTTCAGATACCTATTGTAACTACAGAGTGGCCCATTAATTTTGGTTGCAGAAAATTATGGTAATATGAAAAACTTATTTCCTCTTCGGTGGTTACGTTAATCAGAAGCAGAATTGTCGTTTCTGGTGTTCGGAAAACCCATACGTCGTGCAAGAGAAGCCAATGCACCCAAAACGAGTGATTGTTAATTAAGTTGTTTTTTCATAACCAAATGAAAAAAAGAATCCTTAATAGGCCACCCATGTAGTTAAGAATTTAAAATGGCTACTGTTTGAGGTCTCGAAAAGGACACGATCTTTATTAGCTTCATTCTGTCTCTCTCTATTTTAATGTGCCTGTGTCTCTTTAAACCCTAAAAATACACCACACCGAATGATGTAACGCATGAACCCAAACAAGTCCGGCCCCGCAAATCGTGGCCACTGGGGATGGCGCAAAAGATGGAGCTTTCATAATGTGACTACACTTTTCACTTGTCATCCTTAATTCGCCTGGAATGCTGGCCGTGTGCGCCCAGTTGCGCTCAATTACACACACGGTCAACACGGTTTGCTGTGTTGGTGGTCCACTCAACCTTCGGTTAAATCGGGCGCGCAAATTGTTTGGAAACAGCCGGAAAGCGCGCAACAGAGTGACTAGGGCGCGTCTACAGAACGTGGAACGTGGCCTCCCGGAACACAGTGTTTCCACAGCTGTCACCGTCGTCGTTCTCGTTGTTTGATTGCTGCTGCCACACGGATACTGTCAGCGAAGGATA
>NW_026454682.1:0-6784 GCF_943734635.1 Anopheles cruzii | reverse complement strand
AAGGGATGTTTCTCTCGAATCACTACCGCATATATCCCGAACGCCCCATGCAACTCTCGAAAGGTTCCTCGAGCTATTCCTCCCTTCTCATGCCTGAATGCATCTCTCATGGCAATATCTTATTACAAAAAAAAATCAAATTACAAATACTTTTTGTTTGGGTACAATTGGGTACAATGCACAATCGTATGGATGTTTTTCTATTTACCCACCTCTTGAACTCACACAAATAAGCGCATCTTCAACTAATTAGCGGACATTCTTCTTCTTCTTATTTGGCGTTACGACCGCTGGGCGATCTTAGCCTGCACCAGAGACCATGTTGATATTTCTGATATTCGCAACAGTTCATTTTTACGGGCGGGGTTGTTAGCCCCCCCTGTCACGCCGGTAACGGGAATCGAAACCATGGCCAGCCGGCTGTGTGACAACCGGTCCCGGGATTCGAACCCAGGCCAGCTGCGTGAAGCGAAAAGCGTTACTGACTGCTCTGCCAGCGGGGATTAGCGGACATTAGTCAGTGGATTATCATGTCATTTTCGTTTGTGCGACTGTTAGGTAGTGTTCATTCATCGGAGATCGGCCGAACTTAATGGTTTGCCTCCGCAGTCTTCACTGTCTATTCGTTGTAGTTCGATAATAACTCCGTTCGTCGGTGAGCATCGACCAGTTTGACCAAAGATTTAACTGGTTTGAAGGCAAGTTCTCGTCAAAGGTTGTTGCGTGCGTATACGAATGCCGTTTACTGTTTCTGCTTTGCCGATGGCTAGTTATTGCAGAGTTGGTCCTGTGTTGAACCGATCGCCGCTGGCATCGAAGGATTCATTCACCGGCACGCGTCTTCGAAGGAGACGTTCATTGTTGCGTTCGGGATCTCGGGCTAAAACCAGACCTCTTATGCGCACTCTCGGCCTCGGCACGCTCGGAGGGGAAGACGCATGAACTGCTTCGCCGATCCGTGCCCGGTGGCTCGGAAAGCTTCGACTCGACAGTCTGTCCAAAGCCGGCGAAAAGGGGCCGAACCTCATCCTGAGCACATGCTGCTCACACGAGGTACACGAGTAATAAAAACAACCATCAACGTGAAGTGCAATAGTTTTGTTTGCAACGGACATTTGCGAACAACTGCATCCTGGGAGAGAAACTGTATTAGATCGCGAACAGATTTCGATATAAAGAGTGGATGATGTGAACCTCACTCGTGTTTTCGGTTTTTTTCCGCGAAACCTTGTCGCTTCTCTTCACGTTTCAGTTCTATTATTAATTTCACGTTTACATAACCTCAGTTACAGTCACTCAACTACATAAATCTCACCTTCGACTCCTTGCTCTGTACATGTACGTACACGAGGTAAAAGCCAGAGATATCTTCTATTGACGCTCAAAATCAGACATGTTGCACCTGATAGATACGATCCTGCCAATGTTCGCCCGGCAATGTGATCTACAGGAGTATGATATGATCTGTACATTGGGTATATCAGCAAAAAGTTTCCGCTCACTTACTTTCAGCAGTTGGTTTTTTTAGATGAACCGTTCGGGCAACGGTAAGTGCTTCAAGCTGGCGCAGATGGTACTATTTAGTTTGCACTGTTGGCAACGGGTTTTTTTCGTGTTCGAACACACCTTTTGAAAATTGGTTTCATTCCAACCATTCCAAGCATTCCATGGTTGTCGCAATCCATCGACTCTACCAGGATTGCCAGGAAAAAACGGGGTAAACACATCAGCCTTAATAATTCAACAGCAGTAATCGGCAGCGATAATAGGCAGGTTCAAATCCTCTATATTGCACCGTAATTTGTAGGAAGTGTGCGTGCGGATCAACAAAAACACATGCCATTGAACGTAAATCAAACGTGAATCAAAGATTTCGATCAGCGACGGTTGGCTGCGGCTGCGGGAAAGATATGGAAAAATTGGATTTGAAAAAGGAAGACGTAAAACAGCGTCTAACCTTTCTGGGAGGGTGATGTGATAAGAAAACAGATCGCCCCCGCCCTCTTTCTTAGCACCTAGCACGAAGGTTTGCTTAGGCACCGCTTGCTTGCTTTGTGTTCTTTTACGCTCTTTCTCGTTTTTCTGGCGTTTACTTCCTTTGCTGAACCCTTTCGTAGCAGCCGCTGCAACGCGCCAGAAACGCGTACGGCACGCGCCACAAATGAGCCCCCAGCCAACGGCGGGTTATGGAGCCTAGCTCGGGGTGTTTATTTTTTTGGTTAGCTCGAAGGACTGAGCAGCAGCAGCAGCAGCTTGATGGAGTCGTTCGCGGAATGGGAAAATAGAAAAGAAATAGAAAGCAATTTTCGTTTTCGGGATCCCCGAGTTTCGCGCACTTTGCCACCGCCATCGACCCAGTCACAGTCATCCGTTCGTCTCGTCGACAACAACGAACCAACCAACCGCCTAGAAGTTTTGCGGTTAACCTCGCGTCCCCCAAAACCGGCACGAGGATGGTGCGGCCGACGGAACCCGGAAGGTAAACAGGTGGCAGAGGGAAAAGAAAAGAATGAAATAAACATGTAAAAAATGGGAACAAACAATAGAAACTCGAAGCAACACGATTCACATACCCACACGCTGCAGAAGATAGTGTGTGAGATTTGCGGCGTGGCCACAAGTGTCGTAGCGCGATGCGAACCACCACGGATGGGTCGAAGTCGAACTTGACGCACGAAGACAATGGCCAGGAATAGGACGAGGATCTTATCCACAGGCTCACCGCCAAGGTGCCGCCAAGCTCAAAGAGACGTTGTTTGGTTTGTTGCTTTGTTTTCGGCGTTGAGTGTTCCCGACTCCTAGGGGCAGTCAGCGCACACTGCTGCTCTGTTGCATCCGTTTCCGTTTTATGTTCCATTTGAAGAGTGGCGCATCCTAACCCCTTGGCAAAATATAAAACACCCATCTGAGGCTGGGAGATGGGACAAAAGAAACAATGGAAATTCGACAAAAAGAAACCAATATGGACGGAACATGAGTGAGCACCCTGCGGTGGGCCCTGCGGCCCCCGGGAACACAAGGGGGCTTTGCATCGAGTGCTATTATTGGGCCCCACGCCGCACAATAGGGGTTTTCTTTTGCCCTCCGGGCGTAAGAAAAATGGGCCACAAAAAGAAGTGCTGCTGCGGGCGCCAGAGCTGTATTAACTCCGGCCTGTTTTCGGCTATGCTCATTCGTAGTAATTTCTCCCAGCCTCCCAGCCTCCCAGGGCGGGGCAAGGCCTCTCATTCCTCGCTTTAGATAGGGCTCGGGGCTACGGGCTTTGGCGGGATCCCCTTCCAAATTCGGCGAGGGGGAGACAAAACCTCGAAGCAGCGCGCGTTGACGCCTGCCTGCCCGGACGAGTACGGATTGGCTCCTGTGAGGATCACGCTTCGGCTTCGGCGATGATGTACTGCGGGTGCCGCTGAATTAATCGAACATCATGTTCCGACCCGAGCTGCTGTCCTGGTACTAAATTAGTCACCCTCGTCAAGAACGTCCTGATTAGTCACCCTCGCGATCCGATCTACCGCTGCTTACCTGATGGTCACCCTGGGCCAGGCATGACCGTTTCTCAACTTCTCAACCCATCCTTAGGCATCGCACCACGCCGACAACGCTTTCGAGCTTTACTTTTTGCCACACATCGTTTCTACTGGTTTTATTATTTATATACTCTCTTCTTCTACTTCTACATACTTTCTTCTCCTTCTCTTTCTCTCTCTCTCTTTCTCTCTCTTTCTCTCTCTTTCTCTCTTTTTTCTCTTTGTATTCCCCTCGGTCTCGCTTGCTTCGTAACATAGTCCTTGTGTATATATTACATAAATCTTTGTATACATGTTTCAGCTTACGGTTTCTTACACTTAATGAACAGTTACAATTGAGTAGGTGGCTGTACTTGCTACGTTTATCACATAAAAAGAGTTATAAAAATTCTGTTTTCCATGAGAGCTCTAGAAAACATAGATGACTAGAGGTGTACATTATGGGTCGAAACGGGCCGTTTTACAGAGGATATAGCCCAAACCGTAGGGCCTCAACACGGTGAACTCTCTCTCTCTCTCTCTCACTCTGTTCCTATCTCTCTTTCTCTCTCTCTCCCTCTCTCTCTCTGTTCTGCATTGCGCCTTTACTTCGTTCGGGAAAAATCACAACATAGCAAGCGGTGGTGTGATTAAACAACCTTTACTTATCCGGGATGTCGCAGGATCCCACAGAGAGTGTGGCTCCAGGATAGGATGCTGTTGACAAGTTGTCAACGGGTAGCGCCCAAGAGTTTTTGCCTGGACTGGACCGTTACCGGTAGATGCTGGTTAGGAATTTGGGATGTATCTCGAATCGAACCAGAATCAATCCAGAAAGCATAGTTTAGAACGAGAGAGAAAAAGTGAGAGAGAGAGACAGAGAGAAAGAGAGAGAGAGAGAGAGAGAGAGGGAGGGAGAGAGACCAGCACAACGATCAAGCGGTTCTACTCGGAGTATGTATTTACATGTTGCATTAGTTACGAGACACGGCAATCAGTACATGTACACGTTTATGTACACATCTTTTGAAGTACGCTAACATCCTTCCTGCTGAAAATGCCCTATCGCGAGTGTTGAATAGATAGGTTTTGTTTGGTTGTTTCCAAAATCTGGCTCTCGGCGGAACTACAACCTGTAGTAGGGATTACGCTCTACAGGCGGCACTAGGACAACAACCTTCTGCCTGTTGGCTATCGACGGTGCTCCAGATATTGCTTCAGGGCTGTGTGGCCGACCTGGCTGAAGAGTTGAGGTCGTCATTCACAACCTGCGTTAACCGTTTGGGTGGGGGCGAGCTGCGCTTCCTGGCTCCTGGGGCCACCTGGGACCAATGCCAGGACACTTTAGCTTCCCACAGCAACAGTTTCCGTGCGACTAGACGCGCTTGATGTATAACTCATCATCAAGACGGCGAGGAAACTCAACCACAGCGCAGACAGATGGAGAGACAGAAAGAGAGAGAGAGAGAGAGAGAGAGAGCAGGGGAGAGAGAGATAGAGCGATGCGAAATTGCTTCTCGTAAATTGCCAAATTAGTAAGCAGACTTTAGGTCACCTTTTAGATGACCCCCCCCCACCCCCATCGCCCCTCAACAAGGCGGGGGCCTCGGGATTTTCTTCTTTTCCTTGCGTTCGGATCAAACTTTCGCTCCACCACCACGGTGTGGTTCCACTGGGCAGCCTTTGGAAATTGGGTCGCGGGGGCTACGGGCGGTCGATCGCTCGTGCCATCCGGAAAACGGTTCGAACCGAGCCCCGCAGCAGTTCGGGCACTTCCGGTTCGATGGTTCCAGCGGCGACGGTTTTTCTCAAGAACGGCCGACCGCAGGGAGTGTGTCTGGGGGGGGCTGGGTATGGTTGTGTTTACAGAGCCCCACACAATTAGCATTATATGATAAACGAAGAGGAAACGGAAGCGGACCCCGGACCGACCCAGGGGGGTGCCCTGGGGCCGAGAGCATTGGCCAGTCAGACGGTGATCGACTGACAACCCAGAGAGGATATGCCTAACCTATAGTGGAGTTCCGGCCCAGATCTGTCCCCGGTTTTGGGCCGCGTGGGAGTATGACACGAGCACACCAGGATATTGAGCTATCTAACGCGGACTGGCGGGAAATTCGCTCCGCCGCGTAGTGGAAATCACCCGCAACTGCACGATTCGCGCAAGACCTCCGCGTCTACTTCCGGGTGCGGTAATTGAGCAAACGGTGTCCTTCGTCCCTGTATACCCGGCCACGCTTCCTCCTTCCTGCCGCTCGCTGCACACTAGTCGGCGAAGGAGCGGTGACGCGCCACCGTCGGGTTTGCGGGCGGCGGTGATCCAAGCGTCCGTTCGAGCCGGTAACGCCGCTGTTCGAGCAGCTCGAAGGAGGTCTGCTGACGCCGCAGCTGCTGGTGGCTGCGGGAGGCGGCACGGTGAGGCATGGTGGTGTCGGATCCGACCGGGGCGAACGTGCACCGGCGGCCGCCCCCGCCACCTCCGCTATTGCCGGCTGCTGTCCCGAGGGTCGTGAAGGTGGCCACCGCCGCCGGCGGTCGGGGAGGGTTCGCGATGATGACCGCGGGGTTGGCCGCGGTCGGCCCCGGACCCGGCGCCGCCTCCGCCGCCGTCGGGCGTCCATCGACGGCGACATGCTGGACCCGGGAGCCGCTCCGCTGGCCGCCTGACTGCCCGACCGTACGGGACCGGTGGTGGTAGTAGTGGGTTTGGCAGTAGTGCCGGTGGTGGTGATGCCCGGTGTAGCGGTGGTGGTGGCTGTGGTGATGGTGATGCTCGCCCCGACTGTGCCCCCGTCCTGCCGGGCCCTGCCCCCGGCTGCTGCTGCGCCGCTGGTAGCCGTTGTCGAACATACCACTGATCTGTGCGTGGGGAGAAAAGGGGAGATGGAAAGGGTGGCAGAGAATCAGTAACCCGGCTACTAGCTCCGTCAGATACGCGGTGTGACACTCTCGGCTGCTCGAAAAACTGCTCGAATAACTGCTCGAACTGCTCGAATAACTGCTCGGACTGCTCGAAAAACTGCGTGAACGCGACTCGTACGTGTGCGTGTGTGTGTGTCTGTGTGCAAATAGGGCTCGCGATACTTACTGACGAGGAGGACGCCATGAGCGTCGCCATGTGGCACTATAGGAAGTCCAGGACGGGCGATCCCGTGAGGGCGGCAGGGAAGAGAGAGAGAGAGAGAGAGAGAGAGAAGTATTGCGATTAGAGTGACCACACACACACACACGCACACACACACACACACACACACACACACACACACACACACACACAC
>NW_026454681.1:0-6785 GCF_943734635.1 Anopheles cruzii | reverse complement strand
AAGGGATGTTTCTCTCGAATCACTACCGCATATATCCCGAACGCCCCTTGCAACTCTCGAAAGGTTCCTCGAGGTATTCCTCCCTTCTCATGCCTGACTGCATCTGGTACCGGGCAATATCTTATTACAAAAAAAAAAAATCAAATTACAAATACTTCTTGTTTGGGTACAATTGGGTACAATGCACAATCGTATGGATGTTTTTCTATTTACCCACTTCTTGAACTCACACAAATAAGCGCATCTTCAACTAATTAGCGGACATTCTTCTTCTTCTTATTTGGCGTTACGACCGCTGGGCGATCTTAGCCTGCACCAGAGACAATGTTGATATTTCTGATATTCGCAGGAGTTCATTTTTACGGGCGGGGTTGTTAGCCCTCTCTGTCACGCCAGTAACGGGAATCGAAACCATGGCCGGCTGTGTGACAACCGGTCCCGGGATTCGAACCCAGGCCAGCTGCGTGAAGCGAAAAGCGTTACTGACTGCTCTGTCAGCGGGGATTAGCGGGGATTAGTCAGTGGATTATCATGTCATTTTCGTTTGTGCGATTGTTAGGTAGTGTTCATTCATCGGAGATCGGCCGAACCTAATGGTTTGCCTCCGCAGTCTTCACTGTCTATTCGTTGTAGTTCGATAATAACTCCGTTCGTCGGTGAGCATCGACCAGTTTGACCAAAGATTTAACTGGTTTGAAGGCAAGTTCTCGTCAAAGGTTGTTGCGTGCGTATACGAATGCCGTTTACTGTTTCTGCTTTACCAATGGCTAGTTATTGCAGAGTTGGTCCTGTGTTGAACCGATCGCCGCTGGCATCGAAGGATTCATTCACCGGCACGCGTCTTCGAAGGAGACGTTCATTGTTGCGTTCGGGATCTCGGGCTAAAACCAGACCTCTTATGCGCACTCTCGGCCTCGGCACGCTCGGAGGGGAAGACGCATGAACTGCTTCGCCGATCCGTGCCCGGTGGCTCGGAAAGCTTCGACTCGACAGTCTGTCCAAAGCCGGCGAAAAGGGGCCGAACCTCATCCTGAGCACATGCTGCTCACACGAGGTACACGAGTAATAAAAACAATCATCAACGTGAAGTGCAATAGTTTTGTTTGCAGCGGACATTTGCGAACAACTGCATCCTGGGAAAGAAACTGTATTAGATCGCGAATAGATATAAAGAGTGGATGATGTGAACCTCACTCGTGTTTTCAGTTTTTTCCGCGAAATCTTGTCGCTTCTCTTCACGTTTCAGTTCTATTATTAATTTCACGTTTACATAACCTCAGTTACAGTCACTCAACTACATAAATCTCACCTTCGACTCCTTGCTCATGTACATGTACGTACACGAGGTAAAAGCCAGAAATATCTTCTATTGACGCTCAAAATCAGACATGTTGCACCTGATAGATACGATCCTGCCAATGTTCGCCCGGCAATGTGATCTACAGGAGTATGATATGATCTGTACATTGGGTATATCAGCAAAAAGTTTCCGCTCACTTACTTTCAGCAGTTGGTTTTTTTTAGATGAACCGTTCGGGCAACGGTAAGTGCTTCAAGCTGGCGCAGATGGTACTATTTAGTTTGCACTGCTGGCAACGGGTTTTTTCGTGTTCGAACGCACCTTTTGAAAATTGGTTTCATTCCAACCATTCCAAGCATTCCATGGTTGTCGCAATCCATCGACCCTACCAGGATTGCCAGGAAAAAACGGGGTAAACACATCAGCCTTAATAATTCAACAGCAGTAATCGGCAGCGATAACAGGCAGGTTCAAATCCTCGATATGGCACCGTAATTTGTAAGAAGTGTGCGTGCGGATCAACAAAAACACACGCCATTGAACGTAAATCAAACGTGAATCAAAGATTTCGATCAGCGACGGTTGGCTGCGGCTGCGGGAAAGATATGGAAAAATTGGATTTGAAAAAGGAAGACGTAAAACAGCGTCTAACCTTTCTGGGAGGGTGATGTGATAAGAAAACAGATCGCCCCCGCCCTCTTTCTTAGCACCTAGCACGAAGGTTTGCTTAGCCACCGCTTGCTTGCTTTGTGTTCTTTTACGCTCTTTCTCGTTTTTCTGGTGTTTACTTCCTTTGCTGAACCCTTTCGTAGCAGCCGCTGCAACGCGTCAGAAACGCGTACGGCACGCGCCACAAATGAGCCCCCAGCCAACGGCAGGTTATGGAGGAGCCCATGCCTAGCTCGGGGTGTTTATTTTTTTGGTTAGCTCGAAGGACTGAGCAGCAGCAGCAGCTTGATGGAGTCGTTCGCGGAATGGGAAAATAGAAAAGAAATAGAAAGCAATTTTCGTTTTCGGGATCCCCGAGTCTCGCGCACTTTGCCACCGCCATCGACCCAGTCACAGTCATCCGTTCGTCTCGTCGACAACAACGAACCAACCAACCGCCTAGAAGTTTTGCGGTTAACCTCGCGTCCCCCAAAACCGGCACGAGGATGGTGCGGCCGACGGAACCCGGAAGGTAAACAGGTGGCAGAGGGAAAAGAAAAGAATGAAATAAACATGTAAAAAATGGGAACAAACAATAGAAACTCGAAGCAACACGATTCACATACCCACACGCTGCAGAAGATAGTGTGTGAGATTTGCGGCGTGGCCACAAGTGTCGTAGCGCGATGCGAACCACCACGGATGGGTCGAAGTCGAACTTGACGCACGAAGACAATGGCCAGGAATAGGACGAGGATCTTATCCACAGGCTCACCGCCAAGGTGCCGCCAAGCTCAAAGAGACGTTGTTTGGTTTGTTGCTTTGTTTTCGGCGTTGAGTGTTCCCGACTCCTAGGGGCAGTCAGCGCACACTGCTGCTCTGTTGCATCCGTTTCCGTTTTATGTTCCATTTGAAGAGTGGCGCATCCTAACCCCTTGGCAAAATATAAAACACCCATCTGAGGCTGGGAGATGGGACAAAAGAAACAATGGAAATTCGACAAAAAGAAACCAATATGGACGGAACATGAGTGAGCACCCTGCGGTGGGCCCTGCGGCCCCCGGGAACACAAGGGGGCTTTGCATCGAGTGCTATTATTGGGCCCCACGCCGCACAATAGGGGTTTTCTTTTGCCCTCCGGGCGTAAGAAAAATGGGCCACAAAAAGAAGTGCTGCTGCGGGCGCCAGAGCTGTATTAACTCCGGCCTGTTTTCGGCTATGCTCATTCGTAGTAATTTCTCCCAGCCTCCCAGCCTCCCAGGGCGGGGCAAGGCCTCTCATTCCTCGCTTTAGATAGGGCTCGGGGCTACGGGCTTTGGCGGGATCCCCTTCCAAATTCGGCGAGGGGGAGACAAAACCTCGAAGCAGCGCGCGTTGACGCCTGCCTGCCCGGACGAGTACGGATTGGCTCCTGTGAGGATCACGCTTCGGCTTCGGCGATGATGTACTGCGGGTGCCGCTGAATTAATCGAACATCATGTTCCGACCCGAGCTGCTGTCCTGGTACTAAATTAGTCACCCTCGTCAAGAACGTCCTGATTAGTCACCCTCGCGATCCGATCTACCGCTGCTTACCTGATGGTCACCCTGGGCCAGGCATGACCGTTTCTCAACTTCTCAACCCATCCTTAGGCATCGCACCACGCCGACAACGCTTTCGAGCTTTACTTTTTGCCACACATCGTTTCTACTGGTTTTATTATTTATATACTCTCTTCTTCTACTTCTACATACTTTCTTCTCCTTCTCTTTCTCTCTCTCTCTTTCTCTCTCTTTCTCTCTCTTTCTCTCTTTTTTCTCTTTGTATTCCCCTCGGTCTCGCTTGCTTCGTAACATAGTCCTTGTGTATATATTACATAAATCTTTGTATACATGTTTCAGCTTACGGTTTCTTACACTTAATGAACAGTTACAATTGAGTAGGTGGCTGTACTTGCTACGTTTATCACATAAAAAGAGTTATAAAAATTCTGTTTTCCATGAGAGCTCTAGAAAACATAGATGACTAGAGGTGTACATTATGGGTCGAAACGGGCCGTTTTACAGAGGATATAGCCCAAACCGTAGGGCCTCAACACGGTGAACTCTCTCTCTCTCTCTCTCACTCTGTTCCTATCTCTCTTTCTCTCTCTCTCCCTCTCTCTCTCTGTTCTGCATTGCGCCTTTACTTCGTTCGGGAAAAATCACAACATAGCAAGCGGTGGTGTGATTAAACAACCTTTACTTATCCGGGATGTCGCAGGATCCCACAGAGAGTGTGGCTCCAGGATAGGATGCTGTTGACAAGTTGTCAACGGGTAGCGCCCAAGAGTTTTTGCCTGGACTGGACCGTTACCGGTAGATGCTGGTTAGGAATTTGGGATGTATCTCGAATCGAACCAGAATCAATCCAGAAAGCATAGTTTAGAACGAGAGAGAAAAAGTGAGAGAGAGAGACAGAGAGAAAGAGAGAGAGAGAGAGAGAGAGAGGGAGGGAGAGAGACCAGCACAACGATCAAGCGGTTCTACTCGGAGTATGTATTTACATGTTGCATTAGTTACGAGACACGGCAATCAGTACATGTACACGTTTATGTACACATCTTTTGAAGTACGCTAACATCCTTCCTGCTGAAAATGCCCTATCGCGAGTGTTGAATAGATAGGTTTTGTTTGGTTGTTTCCAAAATCTGGCTCTCGGCGGAACTACAACCTGTAGTAGGGATTACGCTCTACAGGCGGCACTAGGACAACAACCTTCTGCCTGTTGGCTATCGACGGTGCTCCAGATATTGCTTCAGGGCTGTGTGGCCGACCTGGCTGAAGAGTTGAGGTCGTCATTCACAACCTGCGTTAACCGTTTGGGTGGGGGCGAGCTGCGCTTCCTGGCTCCTGGGGCCACCTGGGACCAATGCCAGGACACTTTAGCTTCCCACAGCAACAGTTTCCGTGCGACTAGACGCGCTTGATGTATAACTCATCATCAAGACGGCGAGGAAACTCAACCACAGCGCAGACAGATGGAGAGACAGAAAGAGAGAGAGAGAGAGAGAGAGAGAGCAGGGGAGAGAGAGATAGAGCGATGCGAAATTGCTTCTCGTAAATTGCCAAATTAGTAAGCAGACTTTAGGTCACCTTTTAGATGACCCCCCCCCACCCCCATCGCCCCTCAACAAGGCGGGGGCCTCGGGATTTTCTTCTTTTCCTTGCGTTCGGATCAAACTTTCGCTCCACCACCACGGTGTGGTTCCACTGGGCAGCCTTTGGAAATTGGGTCGCGGGGGCTACGGGCGGTCGATCGCTCGTGCCATCCGGAAAACGGTTCGAACCGAGCCCCGCAGCAGTTCGGGCACTTCCGGTTCGATGGTTCCAGCGGCGACGGTTTTTCTCAAGAACGGCCGACCGCAGGGAGTGTGTCTGGGGGGGGCTGGGTATGGTTGTGTTTACAGAGCCCCACACAATTAGCATTATATGATAAACGAAGAGGAAACGGAAGCGGACCCCGGACCGACCCAGGGGGGTGCCCTGGGGCCGAGAGCATTGGCCAGTCAGACGGTGATCGACTGACAACCCAGAGAGGATATGCCTAACCTATAGTGGAGTTCCGGCCCAGATCTGTCCCCGGTTTTGGGCCGCGTGGGAGTATGACACGAGCACACCAGGATATTGAGCTATCTAACGCGGACTGGCGGGAAATTCGCTCCGCCGCGTAGTGGAAATCACCCGCAACTGCACGATTCGCGCAAGACCTCCGCGTCTACTTCCGGGTGCGGTAATTGAGCAAACGGTGTCCTTCGTCCCTGTATACCCGGCCACGCTTCCTCCTTCCTGCCGCTCGCTGCACACTAGTCGGCGAAGGAGCGGTGACGCGCCACCGTCGGGTTTGCGGGCGGCGGTGATCCAAGCGTCCGTTCGAGCCGGTAACGCCGCTGTTCGAGCAGCTCGAAGGAGGTCTGCTGACGCCGCAGCTGCTGGTGGCTGCGGGAGGCGGCACGGTGAGGCATGGTGGTGTCGGATCCGACCGGGGCGAACGTGCACCGGCGGCCGCCCCCGCCACCTCCGCTATTGCCGGCTGCTGTCCCGAGGGTCGTGAAGGTGGCCACCGCCGCCGGCGGTCGGGGAGGGTTCGCGATGATGACCGCGGGGTTGGCCGCGGTCGGCCCCGGACCCGGCGCCGCCTCCGCCGCCGTCGGGCGTCCATCGACGGCGACATGCTGGACCCGGGAGCCGCTCCGCTGGCCGCCTGACTGCCCGACCGTACGGGACCGGTGGTGGTAGTAGTGGGTTTGGCAGTAGTGCCGGTGGTGGTGATGCCCGGTGTAGCGGTGGTGGTGGCTGTGGTGATGGTGATGCTCGCCCCGACTGTGCCCCCGTCCTGCCGGGCCCTGCCCCCGGCTGCTGCTGCGCCGCTGGTAGCCGTTGTCGAACATACCACTGATCTGTGCGTGGGGAGAAAAGGGGAGATGGAAAGGGTGGCAGAGAATCAGTAACCCGGCTACTAGCTCCGTCAGATACGCGGTGTGACACTCTCGGCTGCTCGAAAAACTGCTCGAATAACTGCTCGAACTGCTCGAATAACTGCTCGGACTGCTCGAAAAACTGCGTGAACGCGACTCGTACGTGTGCGTGTGTGTGTGTCTGTGTGCAAATAGGGCTCGCGATACTTACTGACGAGGAGGACGCCATGAGCGTCGCCATGTGGCACTATAGGAAGTCCAGGACGGGCGATCCCGTGAGGGCGGCAGGGAAGAGAGAGAGAGAGAGAGAGAGAGAGAAGTATTGCGATTAGAGTGACCACACACACACACACGCACACACACACACACACACACACACACACACACACACACACACACAC
>NW_026454680.1:0-6792 GCF_943734635.1 Anopheles cruzii | reverse complement strand
TGGGTATCGGCGATGATGGCGGAAAAGGCGAAATGGAATAAGGATTTCCGGAAATATGCTACCAACGGTGCCGTTCGGGGAAAACGAGTTAGATTGTAATCTGGCCGAAGACGAATGGCCGCATATCAATTCGACCACTCAGCGCCACCGGCGGCCACCACCGATTAGCACATAAACAAACTTCGTTGCCGGTTTTGATTAATTCGACAACACGACACGGCTGCCGACATTTCCGGACGACCCACCGGCCCTCCGGCCCGGGTCCTTCCGGCCAGACCATCGCCGCCGTAATTAATACATCGCAATGGGCCGACCCACGAGGGGCGACCTTCATTAAATAATCATATCCTGCGTGGGCCTGCCCCTTCGTATAGAAACTTTCGAACTCATCAGACCGTCGGACCGATGGGCGCCGACGTTTGGGTTATTGGTCGTTTGAAGAACGATTAACTTTGATGACATCGATAATAGATTTCGATCCGTCGTCTGCCTTTGGCTGCGCCGCGCGATGATGAGGTAACGAAACTTCAAACATCAAACGGCCAAACCGATGGGCCGGGCATTGTTTTTTCCCCTCCATGTGCTGGATGGCTCGATTGTAGAACGTCGATTAAATCGGTTTTTGATGACACATGAATCGGGAAAACGCTTTCGGGTGGTCCGAACAACGGAGCACATAAAAATAAATGATTTGTAGATGATTCGGGATTATCTTCCAACGGACTGACCGTGCGATCTTATGCTTGGTATCAGCACTTTTAAGCACTCAACGTGTCGGGTTACAACGGATTAGTTCGACGGTGTGAACAAGTTCATAAGTTACACATACGTGTCTTTTTCTTATGCTACACTTTTACCTTCCAAATCGTGGTGATGGGCCAAACGTGACCTATTTGATCGCCTTCGCTTTACAACGGAGCCTGGGCCCCGTCGTCGGAAGAAAAGTTTGATTACTTCCCGTCGCCGTTGATGATGTGGCGCTGATGAAACAGAAATCTGACCGGGTTTTGGACGCGTTCGTTCGGACGTTGAAGAAAAAATCCCCTCCAAAGGCCTCGGGGTCGCGAGAAATTTTAGCATCATCCCAGCCATCCGTGCCAACGCGTGGCGCATGTTTGCCATCAATCAACGGCTGAATGGACGCCGGGAATGTGGCCGGCCTCGGCCTTTGGTGCGACTTGAAAAAGTTGCTCACACAACTTTCTTTCATGTTTCGGCCCCATCTGGATCGGGGCTGCAAAGTAAATTCTGCAGCAATTACTGGTAAATGGTATTTGCATTACGCTGTCCGAAGCCATTCCCATCCATCCGCTCGTCCTCGCTCGTGTGAGAGGCGAATTTTCGCCCACCTTGCGGGAGGCTATCAGCACCGAAAAAAAACATATTGAAAAGCTTGCGCGTTCTTTCGCTTCCCTAAGCCCATTCAAAACTTCAACCTTCGCCTTGTGCGGCCAGCGCGCCGTGGGCAAATATCTGATAATTAACAACTTTATCCGTTTCGATGTTTTGTCGGACGAAATTATGCTCGAACGCCAATCACAAAAAACAGGAAAAATAAACCCAAAACCCCCTCTTGAACTATCGCGCTCGGCAGCCATTGAAGTAGAAAATGCCATCGTTATCAGAGCATCAAACATGCTTCAATAGAGATAATTGGGCGATTAAATGATCATGTTTCCGTGCGGCTCCGGGCACCGGCGATAGCGCGGAGCTTTTGAAACTAAGACCCAACAACAACCGGCACCGGCTGCCCGTTTGACGGCTAATCCTCTTGTGTGCTGGATTTGCTGAAGCAAGATAATCGTACACTTTGCGTCACATAATCTCCCCGTCCGAGATGAACGATGTTGACAGCGGGATGACGGTTCCGATTCCGAAACTCGCTCGTCGCCGGGACGCGCGACGGTTTAGATAAATGTTTAATTAATTCCCGAATAACATGTAAACCCGCAGCGGGTTTGCGCGCGTCCGTCACCCGGTTGATGGATAGATCGGTCGGGTCGGCTTACCTTGGTCGGCTTGTGAATGTTTGGATTCTACCAATCAAAACCGATCAAGATTTACGGCCCCGGCGCCAACATATTTTGTCAAGCAAGTCAAGCAAGGAGCGTGAGGCTAGACCACGTGACAACTTTCCAGTCCGTCAACGGGAGGGCAACGCTGGATTCAGGCGGGCCGCATACCGACGTCGACAACATTTGATGGTTTGCCGAAACCGCAACCCTTAGGGCCAATAGGGCCCAAAGTGCGGCATAATCGTGTGCGGCTCTCGCTAATGGATCGCCCGGTGGTCTCGAAAACCCCAAACCAAGCACTCGAGGGTCCTTTGAGGCGCACAGAATAGGGGTCGCCACTACGGCAGCTCCTTCAAGATGCTCCGGCCGCAGTAAGATTCGATTGTGCTCGACCACATTTTATCGCCCAAACCGCAAGCGTGTGCGGACGTCGACCGGCGAGTAGTTTTCGAGCACAGCCTGGACGGGCTGGACGGAGCGTTACCTACTTAATTGCCCTGGAATTTCTTGCGATCGAGAACGTGATCACGCAGCCACCGGCGGCGTGATGAATCCTTATCGTCGTCCCGGACACCACCGGCCAGTATCGCCGGATGGTATTTAATTTCCGATCCGTAGCTTATTTCCGCCGACTCAGCCAGGTGTGCGTGCCACACGGGCTCCACGTGGCAGAATGTGCGGCGTAATTTCATGCCCTTATGGGTCGCCGGCGGGAATGGCCGGAAATAGTCCCCGGCCCGGATTGCACGCATATGGTTATTAATTCCAGCAGATGGAAATCGATTTTCATCCCACGTATCTCCGGATTGGAAGGGAGTGGCCGGCTTTATCTTATCCACCGGATGGCCACAATCATTCCCCGGTGTTGGTTGGTTCGCATCTCGAAAATCCTCGGTTTCAATGGGCCACAATTAATCAAAACTTACAGTAAACAATGGCGGCTCCGGAACCGTCGCCAAGACATTCTTTCTACACTTCATTCGACGAACGCCTCATCAGCCCCATAAATCAGGACGCAAGACGATCGATCGAAGCCCCCCAAAACCTCTCGGACCTCGGCCCTAGCTGATGTATACACAAAACCCTCACGTAAACAATGCTTACCACCGAGTAATTCATCAGCACGCGCGCCAAAGCGTGCCCCTGATGAGCCTTTGCCGGGGGGGAGTTGGGTTCCCCAATAATAAAACAATCCGCGCACGGCACTCCGGAAGCATACTAATAGCCGGGGTCTCCGGGGGCTAATGTGCAGCATCGTTGACCCGAACGGGAGAAGAGACCCAACTGATGGCCTCCATACGGCACTTACACCGTTCATCGTACCCCGAATGACCGCGAAGCTTTTCGGGGCCCTACCGAACAGGAATGGCCTCAATTTCGTGGCCCACACGTGTGGCCGGAAATGGATCAATTCGTTCCCAAGAAAGTACCGGCGTGGAGCTTGGATGTAAACAGATTCCAAACCCCCAAAATACCTTCGAGGCGATCGCGTGGTGACTAATTGCGCAAAGCGATGCCCCCGAGGAAAGTTCTTATCCACCACATGAAGCTGATCGCTTCGTGAGAACAGCACCACAACCGCTGCCATGCGGCCTGACAGCGATCAAGTGCCACCCGACCCTAATTTGTTGAAAAGGTCCTCCCCGGGGATCGCTTAACCGAAGACACACCGCGTCCCCAATTACGGCGTCCCATGTGTAACACATAACCATCATCTCGACTTCCCAGCTCGTCGTCGTCTCCGTGTTTTGTGGTCGTAAAACAATAAACATCGCCCGGTTCGAAGGTGCGGACGGAGATATGTTTCGTGGCCCTTCGTGGGCCATCATTTGGACTTTTTCACCGCGCGTAATAACCACTTACGGCGCGAGAGCGGGAACCGTAAGTGCACCTCGCAGGGAGTGCAACCTGCATTCGTTGCGCCGCGCCGTATTTCTCACGGTTCTGCCAAAAATCTCGCACGACGACCCTTCAATCATCGCTGCGGCAAGTAGCATGATGTTCCATTTCACCTAATTACCAGCACACGGACAGGGGATGCTCTTCCCGAGCGAAGGCAGGATGGTGCGAAGGATCAGGCGCACCTGATGATTGCCGAGACAAATCGTTTTGGCATGTGGCCGAGTCGGGAACAACGAAACGACTCATCGGGGACCGAAATGTCATAAACAAATTGCACATCGATTTGCCGATCGGCAACGGAGTCGTCCACGGCCACGGATGCCCATCTGGACGGGCCCGGGATGTGAGCGATCCTTTCACGGCCCATCAATCATGGGGCGATGTTTGGTTTTTGGGATGCTTGCCTGCCTGCCGGTGGCTTGTTAAAACCCACTCCCACCGTTGCCGTCAGCCTGATGGACACGACCGCACCTGCCGAGTCATGATTGCGTGCCGATCTTTTGCTTGTTTTTTCTTTTATTTTGCGCCCACCAACTTCAAAGCATGAAATATGCTCCGGGGGTAGTTGATGCACTCCATCATCAGTCATCGGGAGACCCATCATGGAGATCGATCAAATTGAGCACATATGACCCGGTCCATTACCCAGCTGGTGCTTGGTTCGCCCGGAATACACGATGCAGGATGAAACAACCCGATGAGCTCGCCGTAATTGCGTCCACAAATCGGGGTTTGATTGAGATGCAGCTTATTTCGTATCGTCACTCTTGGATGTTGACCATGAAGCGGTTATTTGCACAACTATCGCAGGGAGCGACTTGCGGAATGTTTCAGAGATCAACCGATTAACTGAGAGTGGTGAAAATTCCAATCAAATCGAGCACACATCTAACACGGTATAAACCCTTACCTTGATGTGGCTTTTAATTTGCTTACCTGTTGCTGGACTTCATTTTAACTCATTCTAGAAACGGAAGTTGGTTACCATAAAACTTGGTCGCGAAGGCGAAGTAGTTACACCCTTTCCTTTCCGCTTCGCTGCACAATCCGCTAATGCATCCGACTGATCGATACCGCCACTGATTGCGGTGACACAAATGTATTGCAACCGCCGATGACGGCCACTCGACTGTCGCTTCGAGCCAATCGCTCACACTATCTCAACTGCCAGAGAAAAACCGCGCCCCGGGCCGCCGGCGATCCCAGGATGCCGGATGTCACCCATAATCAAGCCACGCCGGGCTAGTGAAATTGGTCGTGAAAGGCGGAAACGCAATCGCGTCGTGCCGACCGGAAACGCCCAAGATAACCCGCCTTCCAACCGCGGTTCCAGGTTTCACGCTTACGCTCGTAAAGCGTGGAGCTTTTATGTGCAGGAACTCGAAGCGCGTCTTCGCCGACGGGGGCTTCAGACCATCAATCGCCTCTAATAGGTTCCGCTCTTCGCACTGGAGGCTGATAGTTGTGTCCCGAAGGCGCGTTGATTTGTGTGACGAAGAATTGTCGCGGCAGTCGAATCGTGCCACCCGAGGGTGCTCATCAATCGAGTGTCGGAACTAGTTTCGGGTAACCATTCCCGAAAAGCACCCGCAAATCCTGCCGGAGATTCCGCTTCGATTATTGATGAGCGAGAATTAACTTTTTCTGCGTACGTGGTCGTCGACGGTGATAGTAAAGTTGGGCGAAACTAATCGGCAGCTTCAGCGGTCCAGGAGTAACCACCTCCAGGTTGTACGATTTTCTCTTATTAATTGGATGCCGGATTTCGGGAACGTAACGAATTGGGCAAGAAACTACATGGAAGGTTCAGTTCTGAAACTCAAACTGAAGCATAAAACAAACTAAACGCACTCTCCCATCAGGCTCTGTTGGTGGAATGGCATTCGCTTGTTTTATTTCCATTTCCATTTGCACCCTCCATTTCCATTGAAAACAATCGCATTGCGCCATTTTTGTGTTTGTTCTCTCAGCAACCAACCCACACGCACAGACGCACACTCGAAACGAAGGACTGCCGGAGTCAACATTTCAATTTCATCGTAACGACGGCGCAAACAAGGCGATCAGGTGCGTCCGGTGGCTCTTTAAAGGCAAGACGAGACCGCGCGACAACACTCCAGCTGCCGTGGCGGGAGATGATGGAGTGCACTCGTAAACTCTTCTTCAGCGCCACCTTCCAGTGCCACCACCCACCGTCGCAAGGTCGTTTGCCGCCGTGTGGCGCACACTGGGGCAACATCTCCATTTTCCAGCCCCAGCAGAGGCCCACTCGGCAGGCGCTTTGTTTTGTTTTACAATTTACTCTCCCGGTCCGTTTCCCGGTACGAGCCCGGAGATATAATTCAATATTTTATCATTTCCGCCCAAGCTGAGCACTTCCGGGGCACGCACTTCGTGCGTGAAAATTACGTTAACACACCTAATGGGGCCGGCATTCCCCCGGGGGAGAGGGCAGGACGAGGCACTAGCAGAAGTGGGAAGGAACTGCGGCTAACGAAGTGTGCTGCCTGTGTTTTTCACCGGATGCTTCCGGTGCTATCCTTTTTTCCTCTCGTCCCGAGACAGCCGAGCCTCGAGATCCTTCCTTTGCCGGCGGTGTGTTTGCTTACGGCGAAGATGATGACGTTGCTTCTGGTGCTGGCCATTTCGGTTGGGGCCAGCGAACAATCGACAGATGTCGGCCGGCGGAACGATATTATTATTTCGAAATTGCGATACGTTCGAGTTTGGAGGCAATCCCCGAACGGCAATCCGTAGGCTCCCGCAGGAGATGTTTTGTGGGGTGGCGCAGGAAATTCAATCGATGGCCACGGGCGTATGCAAAGTGTTGGCGGGCACCCGGAAATGAAACTCCCCCATTACTTTGAGGATGTTT
>NW_026454679.1:0-6792 GCF_943734635.1 Anopheles cruzii | reverse complement strand
CCAGTTCAAACTAACGATAAGCGAGTGTTTATCGCGATCGTCCGCGGCGGTTAGTTGGTGGCAGGATAGCGTGAGAGTGCTTTGTTGGATCGGTTTCGATGCCGATTGAAGTTTATTGGCGATCGGCAGGGACGATAGGCGGCGCCGGATAACACTTGACAGCTAGTATATCATCATAAAGTCGCTTCGGAATGTTTTGTTTTTTTTTTTGCATAGTGCTGAAGTTGTCGACCATTTCATTCGGATTTAAGGCGTTTTAGTTAACCTGGCCACATACACAGTTTTTAATACGAATTTATTGACTAACGCAAAGTTGTTCATAACTTCAAACTCATTTCATGAATCTTAAAACTCACTGCTTCGCTTCAGTTTCTATTTTAAACAACAGTTTGATCCATATGGACTGGCCTGTTTTACACTTCGCAAAACCTAACCCGATCAACCTCAAAACCGACGCGAAAGGATCAAAGGTTTAGAAGACATCACCGCAGACCGTTCTGGTTGTCATTTGGCAGCGAGCGAAGCCCAATGACAGCATTGTGGGCCACTGCTGAGAAGAAGGTCAGCCGCAGGTATCACCGACGGCTCAGCAGCGGCTTGACCTTCCTGGAGCGGGGTCAAGGGATTAACAGCGGCGTCCTGGTACGCTGGTGGCTATGGGGTTCAAGAGAACCAAATTCCCTCTAATGCTGGCGCCAGACAGGATCCTGCCGGGAAGACGTCTTAACCGTCTGACCGCTCGTTAGACTCATCCCTCGCACCTCCCAATGGCCGATAGTGACAAATGGCACGACAACTGTGCTTTGTGTCCAGAACACACAAACACACTCGACCACCGTTTGACCGTTCATTATGGAACACAGGATTGGATGAAAAATTGCAAATCAATCAATCTCGGGGTGTTTAACTAACGATGGTGGTCCATGCCCAACGAGCTGATTGGACGGCATCTGGAAGCGAGCAAACAAAATCCAAACGGCCCTACAATTAGCCCCCTTGGTCCTGCGTGCATTATGGAGGATACCGTCACCACAATCCGGTGCCGTGAACGACGACGATAGTTCCAACAAAGGAACTCCCAAATCAGACGGTTCCAATCTGACGGGCGATGGGAATCTCTAATAATTTCATCACAACATTCATAACATGCGTGGAACACATGCGGTGGCCGCCGACCGTGCCTACCTGGGCACTGGAGACCCTCACACTCCGAGCCAGGAGAGGGAGCCAGGGTCCGACGGGGAACCCACTTTCCATACGCAAACCGGCTCCGGCGAAATCGTCGTGGGGACCGCCCAAACAAACCGCAAAACCCGCACCACCACCGCGAGCGGACACTCACTCGCCAGGACGATCGGGCCCAAGAAGGAGAACAAATTTCAGGACCAATCACTCGCACACGTAGCCGGCGTCCTTATCAGCTTGGGTCGATCGCCGGGCGTTTTCGTCAACCGTTCGCTCTTTGATGCTCTCTAGTGCGTGCGTGTGTGCGTGGATGCTGCGTGAGCACGGGGTACCTAATTCGTGAAGGACTCCCCTTGTGGTCCTTTTGTTGCGGTGCTTCAGCCCTCAATTGTTACGATCCGCCAGCCCGCTCGTTTAGCCAGGGTGACAGCGAAGGACCAACTCACTTTCCAGGCAACTGGAAAACAGCATAAAACCCGTGTGTCTGTGCGTGTGACCATTTGCATATAGGAGCGGCCAACGGGGACACAACAGCGCAACAGCTGTCGCACCTAACTGGGTCGGAGAAATGTTGGTTCCGTTTTTTGTTTTGCTTCTGCTGCGGGTTTTATCACGATTCCAACATCAAACTGAGTCACGTCTCGAGCGTTTGTGTTCTGCGCCGGCGATCGTATTGTCTTGTCGGGTAAGAAACTCCCGAACAATGCAAGAAACATAACAATAATCACAGCAATGCATCTTAACATACAACAGTACGCACTACTAGTAGCGCCCTTGTTGTGCTATTATTGACAGCGACATGCTCATAATTCGTCTCCAATTCAGCTTTATTATGTTGCAAAGATTGAGAGAATCTTCCAATAAAGTCGTTTCAGTCAGCCCGTGGCAGCCAAATAATAGAATAGTCCCGTATGTTTGTATTTTTAGCATATGTTTTGATCGCCAGTCACGAGATTAATCACAGTCAATGAACAACACTAACGAAGGGAGCGTCGGATAGAGGGATCCGTGAACATCTGCATCTAGCTCGGGACCCCCCGGCGACAGATTGGAAGATTGTCCTGATCGTACTGATCAACGTTGGTGCCGAAGACACCAAAACCGGCGCACCGGAGGGCCGGAATCGAAACATTTTTCATCTGCCCATCATCATCGAACCAACCGACCGTTCGGTCAAGGGCATCGATCAAGGGAAACCCTGAACGGTGTTGATGCGGTGGCCACACAGGACCTGCCGCAACGTACGCACGATGGCGCCGGGCCGGCGGTCCATGCTGTGCCGTCGGACCCTTGGCCTTCGGCGGCGGTCAAGGTTGCTGTTGTTCGGGAAGAAGCATTTTGCGATACCTAATGTTGCGGGCGAACTTGGCTGGGCACAATCTTATCAGCACGCCCTGCCCGATGTGCAGTTTCGGCTGAGAGTGTGTGCTGTTCGTCTTGTTCGGCCGGCCGTATTGAGATTTTCAATTAAAGCAATCAAGAACGCATGTTCCGCCTGATGGCATCTGTTCTGGTCAGAACGAAGACAAATTCGGCGAAAAGCAAACACTTCGACCTTCAGAAGTTATATTGACGAGTAGAACAAACCGCAATGGCTTCAATCAACAAAAACATTGCGGAATAGTTGGAAAAATTAACTGCGGCTTAGTCCTTCGATTGTCTTCCTTCCTTTAGCTCTGCGTGTGTGTATCGTGTAATCAAAGAAATCTAATTGTTTACTCGCCCGATTCCGAAACAGAGCACACGCCGGGCAGTTGCGTTGGTTTGCTGCAAGATTTGCCGAACAGATGGGTGATAGCACCACGTGCCAGATGCAATCTTATCGCAGCTTGGCGACGAAGCAGAACCAGCCAGTGTTACTGGCCATTACCTGAAGCTCCGACCACGGAGGCTCCGAGAGGAACGCGTGGCCCAGCGGAGCAATGAAATATGTGACTGATAAGCAGTAGCCCGAAAAAGAAACCATCGGCCAAGGTGAACGTGGACAGCCGCCGTACCGGGAGCCGTAAAAGATTTCCGTTGGCGATGCCTCGAGCGGCAGGGCAGGTGTGCCAGTGTTCCCTTCCCCAAAAGCGTCGTGGATCGCAAGATTTGAGAATAACTTAATTGGGCCCACTAATTGATTATGGGCGCGATAGGATCGGCTAGATTCTGCCCGCGTCTGGTACGTGCGGGAAGGGGCTCGACACTTTTTAACTCGCTCCGTGTCCCGATGTGAGGGAGCGCAATGCATCGGCCGGGGCCGGTGCAACCGTAATCTGTATCGGGTGCCCGGGACCAGTGTAATCGGCCCGTCAGCAAACACACACCGAGCCGGTGTAGACAAATGTAGCACCCTTTTTATGTACAGGAACAGATTCGGGTTGGTAGATTACAAGGATCGCTATCGGTTAAATTAACCCAATTATAACGCCTTATGATATCATCAAATGATTTACAGCCGTGTGCACGCCGTGCGCATATACGTCTGATAATCGGCGTGTTTTGGTTTCATTTACCCTTGTGGCGCATTGTGTGCCCAATTGAAGCATTTTATTTAAAAAAAAAACCTGAACGCTACGGGTTTTTCATCAAACCTTCATGTCCGCCTTTGCATATCGGAACAGATTGATCGATACCTAAGAGAAGCTCTCTACTGAGTCCCTAGATTTGGGAAGCAACCGCTTTATCTCTCTAATGCTGCTTGACTATCTTGTAGTTTAAGTTTGATTTGGGATATTGAATACTTTGGTTCATTCCTTGCAGAATGGCGCATGTGGCACCATTTTCAAGCCACTCGCGAACATTGTTCGATTTATCAACACTCAAAACCTAAACATTGATTAATAGGAAACATTGCGACTCTTTCATTACCAGCGTGCGGCGCGTGAAGGCTAAACTCGCCATCGGCTAAACAAAAACCCACTCAAGGTACTCAACGGGAGGGCGTCTGTATTCGCCGCCCCCGGTGCGGCTGGAGTTGGCTGGAGCTGGAAGCTTTCTCAGCTCAGCCCCGAGCAGCTCACCATCTAATTGGACTGACCGCTGAAGTGTAAGAATCGCGTCGACGTGGCAGCGGATTCTCAAAGTCATCGCCTCGCGGTCCCTTGAATAGCTTGCCGACCGACCGGACCCGCGCCGATGACATGCCGAAAGTCCCCTGAGCATGAGCATGAGCCGGCCAATATCTTTGAGAGGCTCGATGATGCATCGCCAATGTTGCCACCGTTGCTGATACCGTTTTTCTGCCGGCGCACTCCCATGCGATGCGGAGAGCCTTTTAAGAAGCGCGCCCAGACGGAGGCGTCCATTTGGCCGCGCCTCGACTTGGCGCGATGTTCGGGGCTACGAGGATGGCGCTAGACTGTAGGCGGTTGACAGGTGGCCGTCCCCGCGATTTTTAGCGATTGCCCCGTCGAAGACGCCCGCCGCGCGGTGGTTTCATCCTGCGCGGTCAACGCGGTAGCCGCGAGATAATGTATCTTAATGAAAAGGGTGGTTTGATGTACTAATTAATGGCCTTCAAGCATAGCGATCGGCCATCGGCCTCCTGCCATTGCCGGGTCGGGTGAGCCGAATAAAAGATCGGCCGAAGAAATACCCACATCATCAGCATTCGCGGCTCACTTTAGAGCTGGCCACTGGCACCGCTACCGAAACGGCAAAACGGTAGCACTTGACCGATTTAAGCGCAACGACCACGGGCTGATGCCTAATCGATCGTTGACGGTATCGGGTGCGATGGCGTCCTCGACTAAGAATGTGATGCCGAGGGCTACCAACAACATGTTGAGGCCAAAACACAAAAACACACCGGCCACCGACGGGCTGCAATAAATTAATTATTAAAAATCTCTTGCCCTACCGTCAAGCGCATTGACAAGCGCATTAACAGTGGCCACATTAACTTCTCTAATGCAAAATTAACACCACACTACGGGACACCCGCAGCGTCTTTTTTCTGTTTGACCAATAAAACGCGAAGACGCTGATGGCAAAAGATAATTTTTTGGGCAAAATATTTAACTGCAAATCGGGCTGAAAGTAAACTCCTTGCACCGTGACCACCGTGGCCGGGCCCGGGGTCCCGCGGAACAAGATGCCAGTCGTTCGCGCTCAATCTGCTAATGAAATCTAAATTCGATCATAAAAATTAAAATTAAAAGATTAACGGTCGGATCCGGCGACTCATCCGGCAGCGCACGCCCGATGGCACTTAATAAAACACGGCGTTTCCTCATCGCGACGGCCCGCATAGAAAAAAGTATGTAAGAAAGTCTCCAAACAAACAAAGCACGGTGAAAACAAAACATCTCAACAATCAATCGGAGAGAGAGATACATAAAATCGCCCGACGGTCACAGGGCACGACTTTCGGCGGCGTATGGCGCGAGGTGCACCGACTGTGGCCGCTACCGGAATGGCTGCCAGGATGCTAAAGCAAGGTAAATCTTCTCTCCGGTTTTATGAACACCCATAAAACATTATTATCATTAATTTATTTCAGAATCAAATTATTGATTTTATTGCTTTCCTTACGGGCGCTATCGCATTTTTCCCAGCACACATCAGCGCCGGGCGCGGGCGCACCGTTTCGACGATCGATGGTTGACGGTTTGACGGGGAAGTGCTTTTCGGAAATTTTATTTATTTTAGAAGCAAAATTGTTGTTTTCTTTGAGCGGCACGGCGCGCAGCCTACGGCCTGGCAATCTGCTTTATCTGCGCCCAGCGAGCACCGGGCGACCGGGCCAGGCAATGGTAGAATTAATACGTTTCCCCAAAAATCTGCGCCATTCCGCGTGGCCCCGTGGATTGATCGATGCCGCCCCGGCCGATGCCGATAAGCCGATGCGCGCGGATCGTTCGGATTTTATGAACACACATATTTTGTAACACTGAGAGCAAGAGAGAGAGCACCAGAGCCTGTGGAGCCTGCGAGTTTGTGCGACTGGCTTTCGAAGAAGATTAGTTCGTATAGGATTTCCAGCAACCGATACGTTAAGCTCATTGGAATTCAGATAAAATTTCGGGCCAAAATCCCCTTTAACCCGATCTAGCCAACGTTCATGGGATGTTGTGGATTTTAAGATGAAAATATCTGTAAAATGGACTCAAAGTCTCCGTAATTTCAGTTCGGTGAACACAATAAACGATTAGCTCGTCTTTTAATCGTTAATGACACAGGAACTAACCGTCAGCTGTGACCAAGGAACAAGGAACGGTGCCGGTAGCCAACAAACCATGGGACCACCGTGTCTGCTTCCGGTTTCGGCTACCCGACTCAAGCGCAGCACCTGCACCCGCTCCCGAGGCTTCCGGCGAGGACTGCAAACTTCGCCACTTCAGCCCCCGTTCGAGGTTCGCTTCGCGGTAGGTAGAGTGGATTCTGGCGCGTGCCTACAATCTGTTTTCCCGCAAACGGGAAAATTAGAGTACGAAACAAGAAAGAAAACCCCGTCCACTTGCACCCTCCCTGCACTCGAGTGCAGCGACACTTGAACTTTCGTTTCAGGCCACAAGAGGCAGGCAGAAATCCGGAACCGTGAAATATGAAACATCAGACCGCCTGCGCCAGCGACGGCGTTGCATATTTGCGGAGAACGACGAAAAAAAAAGCGGGAGGTGT
>NW_026454678.1:0-6804 GCF_943734635.1 Anopheles cruzii | reverse complement strand
ACACGTCGGCAGCCGGCAACCCTTTCGGATGGACTTACTACATGTACCGCTCTCAAAAGTCGTTCGTTAGCCGTGGAAAAACAACGCGCACTCAGAGAGAGAGAGAGAGAGAGAAGAAGAGCGAGAGAGAAAGAGACCGGGGACATGTGCGAACAACTTTTCCAAACCTGCCCCGTTTCCCGAATCCGCTCTTCCCAGCCCCGGGGGAAATTGCATTCCGCGCGCAATCGGCATGCCGTTTTGCACCGGAACTCGATAATGGGAATGCATTTTTCTCGGCTGCACATCTTCACCACTTCCGGCTGTGGTGGTGGTGCTGATGGTGGTGAGCGATGCGGAATGGCTCTCCAGTCCGCCACACGACATTGTTCTTCATCCACATTCGTGTATGCAAAAGGAAAATGCATGCTCCGGTGGCAATGGTCGGGAGTGGAGAGAACACGAACGAACCGCAAAACTATTCGATCTTTTTGGGGTGAATTTTCAAGACTGCCACTTCCTGAAACACTCAGCCACACACACACACACACACACACACACACACACACACAACAAAAGTCCTTGCACGGAAGCCCCACGGAAACGTAGCCTTGGTGAAAGTTTGCAGTCCGCAGTTTTTGCCTTTCGCGAATTTCTTTTTCAATTTCTGCCGGGTTTTTGGGGAGAAAAAGTTTGAAGTTACCCATGGTGAGGCTTGCAGCCCACCGGAAGTGAAAGCACAGCGCTCGGAGAGAGCGCGAGAGGGAAACAGAGAACTAAGGAAGTTCAGCGCGCATTTTGGCTTTCGAGGCGCTAGGAACCGCGCGGAATCGAAAAGTAGGCAAAAAGGAAGAACTACTTGAAGACAAACCCGGAGAGTGTATTTTTTGACACACTCTGGCACTTCTCGCACTGCCACAGTGCGAGGTGCGCATTTTCTAGCAACGGAACAAATCCTCTAACTAACGGCAAAAGATTTTATGTTTCTCCAGTGTTTCTTGTTTTCCTTTAGCCCACGTCATGAGGAATGTTGGCGGCGGCGTTCTCGGCCGTGTTCTGCGAAAGGTATGATTCCTTCCCCGAACTTTGACGTCATTTTCGTCGTTCTTCGAAGCGATGATTTTTCCGACGTCTGGGAAAGCGGCGCTTAACACAGTTGCGGCGCGAATGCGAATACAACGGGAGGAAAAAATTCACAGTTTTGATAGGCTTTTGTTCAAAACAATCTCTGGGAACATCCCAATAGTTGAAGGTGAAATAATGCGACGAAAAGATGTTCCGCCATTTCATTGTCCTGGTTGATGAAAGATTTGTGATGATTTTGCGTCAACGTGTGATGCGTGAATATTTGTGGATAAAATTCACATCAAATTGCGCCATTTGTTTTACCAAACTGTAAAGCATCAAAGTGATAAACTTTAATAATGAAATTCCCTTTGGTAACAAAACGATCTTAAGCTTGCATAAGGATATCAAACTTTTGGATAACATTGGATAACAAACTTTCCTATTCACAATCCAGGGTCACAAAACTACGCTGTGCAAAATTTTAAGCGGATTGGTTCAGTAATTTTGGAGTAAATGCGGTACAGACAGAAAAACACCCAGTTTTATAAATATAGAAGAATATTTATATTTGTAGAAGAAGATAGTGATGGAAGTAGTCGCTGCTTGGGTTAAGAATTTTGGACCAGGCAAAGCGTAAGTTATGGACTATAGCAACTGCTATTCTGAGTTGACGTTCTGCGTTTAAGTCTTCTCCTTTTTGGCCACGTTTAATCGTGCATTTACATACTGCAGGATGATTATTTCGAGTCTTCGAGACGTACGTTGACCTTTTGAGCGGCAGCCAGGAACCGAGTTGACTGGAGAGATTTCCGACTTGAACCGAGACTTCATTCATCGATAGCGTTATTCTTTTGGTCGTATCATCATTCTTGAAAAGGCCAGTCCTTCTACGGAGTTATTGAAGGCGTACCAGTTGATCAATTTTTTTTTGTTTATATCTTTGTATCGCCCGTTCAAATTGGAACTATAGCAGCTTTTGTACCACCAGGCACTCTCATATATTACGGCACAATTTCCTGTCTCCGATATGTCATTATTACGATCGTACGTCGAGAATTTCATATTCTTGTGAATTGACAGAGAATCGCCTGCAGTTCCGTTGTACGCTCCAAGGGTTTTCAGTTTGTATTGTTCGGATTCACTGCCAATCTCGAATGCTGTGTAGAGTGCAAATTTATAATTCCCCTTAAAGTCTCTCAGCTCAACCATCAGTTCATGGGGTCGCCCGGATGTCAGCTGATGTATTCGTTCCAGTCCGATCCAAAACTCATTCTCAATGTTACCGAAACCATCCCGATACTCGGTCCAGTTGCGATAGAAGTTTAGCGATCCGTCGGATCGGTGCTGTATCACCAACCAGATGCCTCCACCTTTCATATCCCGGTGACAGTACGCCATAAAAGGGTTACTTTCATCGTTCACCTGGATAATATATGCCCCAGATTGTGCATTCCGAATGTCACTGCACGAGCGATAGGGTACATATGAACGAAGATTGGTCTTCATTGTAGTATGCGTAGCTTGTAGCGCAAAGATCTGCCATGATCGGTCCTGTAGGCGACTAAAGTTCCGTCCAACATCACCCTCCCATCGACGCATCGAATCGAAATTGTTCTGCACGGCCCTCTTAATCTCGACCAGGTTCTTATCGCTGTTATTTTGGCTTCGCGCAACTTCTTCCCGGTGCTTGGAAAATTCGGTCTGTAGTTCCCGGACACTGTGCTGCATGTCGTTTAGTCCCACGGTCATGTGCACCTTGCTTTGCGCAGCTTCTTCCCGGTGCTTGGCCAATTCGATCTGTAGTTGCAGAACACTTTGCTGCATGTGGTCCAGCTTTACCATGAGCATCTCGAGAGCATATCCAGAGAAGCTAGCAGAACATGGTGTAGAAGAACATGGTGCAGCAGAATCAGTTTCGTCGAAAATCGCGGCACCCGATCTAGCACTGCTGACGATGCACAAGAACACTGTCCATGCTAGAGGCCCCATGCTTCCGAAACACACTTCACGGCACTACGACACTCTGCTGGCTTATCGTTTCCAAAATACACAAATGAGCTCAAAGGTAAAAATTCGCTTTAGATAGGAGTAAAGAAACAAGAACAGCGTTAACTTGTTGTTTTGATGTAATATTAAAGTCTATGGTTTATAAATGAATTGGTGATAAGAGAATCTTCATTACATAGCTAGATAGTTATGGGAGTACTTAAAAATAATGATGGGACACTGTAATGTGCTTGCCGAACAACGAACTTTAGGGTGATGCACTCTTTTGCAATGGGTGGAACAAGTTTGCTGTTTAATTAGACTTGGACCGTGTTCTACTTTCAGTTTTAACAATGCCTAATGAACAAAAAGTGCCCAGTTTTAATACGCTTCAGTCACATTAAGATGCAAGGATCAAACATCGCTTTTGGAAAAGATAATTACTTACTGATACAACACTTCACGTCGTCGAGCGGACTGCGGAGCCTTCGTAGTTGAATAAATGTTCGCACAGTTCGAGGTTGAATCTAACAATCGGCCAACAGCGGCCCGTTTAACTTTCTTATATACGCACAATAATTTATGTTCCTCTCGGTTCACGCGTACCTTATCACTAGTTCTATCCTGCTCTAACGCCTGTATTGCGAATTGACCAAGTCGTGTTCCGGATTGTCGGCTACCGAGTGCATCGTTTCCCATCGCCGCTGTCATAATGGCCTAATTCTCCTGATCGCCGCTCTTTCCCTGCCGTCCGTCGCGCTCATCGTCGTCCCGATCGCCGATCGATGGGTTAGCCCTTATCTGCTTACGCTACGCTTCGCGATCGCGTTCTTCCCGGTCTTGGGTTTTCCCCGTCGCTTGCAGTTCATCGCTTAACGGAGGATGTAACTCGAGGTAGCGTGGTCGCGTCGGCTGCCGATAATGTTTCGATGATGCTTAGCATTGCATTGCGTTGGGTCACAAGTTGATTGAGACTGGGGCGCTACACGGTGCGTAACTAAAACATAACATAACAAAATTTGACACTTAATCGATAAGCATGTGTCAAAAGCTTTGTGGCTCAGCGGACTCTCTAAAACATAACGTAACACGTAACACAGACCCTTTGTTTGCAAACAGAGGTTGATGTAAGTTCTTACATGTGATGTTTTTTAAATTTAAACTATAAATTACTAGCAGGCCCGGCGAACTCTGTTTCGCCCCAGAGGCAATGGGCCCCCGGTGATAGGAGCAGTCGGTAACGCTCGTCCCTGTATCGCAGCCATGGGTTCGATTCCCGATTCCGGCGTTCCAGGGGGGTTGGCGCGGGACTAACAACCCGGCCCGTAAAAACGAACGTTTAGAAAGAGTATCAGAGATTAATATTGTCGCTGGTTGGTGCAGGCTAAAACCGTTCAGCGGTCGTTGTCCAATAAGAAGAGAAGAACTTCATTTCGTCAGCTGATATTGGAATTACTGGCAGTGTTTGGCGGAAATTTCAGGACAGTAAAATCATTGCCCCTCCAAAACATCTCGCAACATGCGCCAAACATCTCGATTATATACGTCATTAGTCAGCTAGTGAACGCTGCATTAGTGAGAAAGAGAAGCCAACAATTGTTTTCTGTTGCTCGCTCTGTCTGTCCCGTTGCAGTATATGAAAAAAACACATTGTGCGTATTGTGGCTTCATTGTGACGCGATCGGATTATAAAAAGTATCCTATTTTACCCCCTTGGATCTAAGCTACCTCCACACCAATTTTCAGCCAAATCGGTTCAGCCGTTCTTGAGTTATAAAGGGAATAACAATCAAGCGGTACTCTTTTATATATATAGATTCAGAAATCAACCTCCCTCTCCGATTTCTATTTTTTCGGACCAAAAACATGAATGTAAACACGTTCGACATTTCGGTCACCACGTTATTATATTTCAGACCTGCCATACGAAGCATAACGAATTTGAAAGTTACGGGTTACAGTTATGAGTTATGCACCGTGTGGCCCCCCGAGATACATTGTGCAAAGTTTGAAGTTTGAATTAGTCTGTAAGCCAAATGGCGCCCAGTTCTCAGCTTCAATTTCGCCGAAGAAGCAATTAGCCAAAATCCGCGCCAAACAGTCACTCTATTGGATTCTTTCGGGGTTTTCGACTCGCGGAATGATATCATTATGCATTGATCACTGTTCAACACGTTTTCTAACGCGCTTTATTTCGGGTTAAATTTTCGTTAATTATGGCAGGGTTAAACACGGTAATTCGCAGCTCCAGGGCGGTTCAGACGGTTAAAAAATTCCGTGTTTCCACGGTCGCGTCCGGAATCCAAGTCCCCTTCGTTGCTCGCGCCTATCCGTTTTGCACCGGGACGCCAATCCTCGCGTCCAGGCCGATCGAAGGACAATCACCAGATCGGCCCGGATGATTGGCCGCGAGAGACGGAGCGAGATCGCTCTCTCGCGCAGGTGCACAGTTAGTGGAGCGGTTTCTGGTGGCCTGTGGCGCAATCGTCCTGACAGTTAAGCGGGCAGGTCTATATTACCGGCCGCTTAACTGACACACGCGTTATTTGTGCAATGGCTTCTCTTGCACGATATGTGGCTTTTCGGAACCACAATACTGCTTATTAACATGGCCACCGAGGTAGGAAAGAGCTTCAATGAAATGTGCTTTTGACGAATGAGTTGACGACCCAAACCTTTGGAAACAGAATTTTTCATATTTCCAAATTTTCTGCAACCAAAATTATATTTTACTAGCAGTTTCCGGCGCGCGTTGCTGCGCCTTATTTCATCCTTATTTCTCGATTGGGAGGCGTTTCAGAGAACTTCTTGGTGATGTATCCGATCAGCTTCCGTTTTCGCTTCCCGTTACTCTTACTTTTCTGACGATCGGGCTTCCCGGTGACGTATTCGTTCAGTTTCCCTTCCCGCCTCCCGTTACTCCTCCCTTTCCCGGTGACGTATCCGATCGGCTTCCCGTTGGATACATGTCAAAACTCGCACCACCTGAGTTTGGTTCAAATTGCTTGAAAATTATCCGAGCTTTGCTGACATTAACCCAGATTTTGTATGGGAGCCCCCTTTGTAAAGAGGGGAGAGGTTTCAAACATTCAGCAGAACATTTCCCCTTCCCCAAAACTCCCATCTGCCGAATTTGGTTCGATTTGCTCGAAAACGTTTGGACGTTACGTATGAGCGTTACGTATGGGACGTTACGTATGGGACGTTACGGTAAGTTACGTTTGTATGGGAGCCCCCCTTCCCGGTGGTGTGGGAGGGTCAAACTTTCCTATTCACAATCCGGGGTCACAAAACTACACTGTGCAAAATTTCAATCGGATTGGTTCAGTAGTTTTGGAGAAAAAGCGGTACAGACGGGTGACAAACAACCATTTTTATATCATTAAAAGTGCAAGTATCAAGTAGTGCAACAGAAAGAATAAATAAAAACGCTCTAATAAATATATAATTATTAAGTGACTAGTCCACCAATAGTGAACACTTTAAGGTGTTTAAGTATGACGTCATTAGAACGTGCTCTGAAGCAATTTAGTACAAAATCTAGAGCGAACCCATTAAACACGACAACCTAAGTGATCGAAGATGATCAAACTTTATTACAGCAGAACGCATCGAACGGGTATCGTTACTGTTATCGTGTCCTGGCTCACACGATGAGACCCTCATCGGTGATTCCCCGGACCTGAGTTCGGACTTGAAATTGCGCCATTACTATAGGCCCGGCGGCCCAAGTAACACAGTTTTGCATCATCGACCCGGAGCACAAAAAAA
>NW_026454677.1:0-6813 GCF_943734635.1 Anopheles cruzii | reverse complement strand
ATTGGTTACCAGCTTGGTCGTTGCGTTGTGTCAGATCGATTAGCTTTAGTTCTAGTTTATGGTTAAGTTCTATTGTCAATTAGGCTAAGTCGCCCGTTGACTTATACAAACAAATAAATAAATAAATATTGTTTTCCAAACAGTGTACTTATATCATTTAAACAAACTTTGAATCAAACCCGGCAAGGTTCGATAGGCTGTATGCTCTCATGAATCATATTTTAAATAACTTTCGCTCAGATTATGGTGGAAAACAAAATGTTAGTAAAACATTTGGGAACAAAAAATATGCGTTTAACGTTCTTTTATATGCTGTTAAACAATTTAATTTTCAACTTCGGCATCATGCGGAATTCTGAAGCACTGCCTTCACATTCTTGCTTCTAGGACTTTCTTCGAGTAGAAGTAGCGACTAGTAGTCATTGGCAAAAACGACAAACAAAATATGACCTAATGTCAAAGAAGCTCAAATCCTAACCAAAACACGCATTGGTCTAGTTCCAGGTGAGAAAAAGCATATCAATTCAACTTTAGACAAAGCTTGTGATTGATCAACGATAGAAAAATATTGAAAGTGGTACATATAAGGCCGAGTAAATTTTCATACGCATTAATAGAAACAAAACGAGAAAATTTCCCTAGGTGCCAGAAAAAATGAGTGAAAATCCTAGTCAAAAACAATTATTATGCTGTTAACAAAATATGTTTTGCAAACTTACCTCCAGCATAACACAGCATATGTGATAGATACATTGCGTGATTGATTCCGCTGATCCACTAAGTGTGACAGCGCGTTCCGTAGAATTTGGCAACATTTCACTTGCAACTTGAATCGAACACCCCGTGATTTCTCGAATTTCTTTGATTTTCGAGCCGCCTTTTCCTATGAGGCGAAAAGTTTAGTAGAAAATAAATGAGTACAGAACGATAAAGAACCACAACCATACGGCTTCTTACCGATCAAGGAGCCGCACTGACTAGCTGGCACAATCAAGCGAATTGGAATTTGCGTTTTACCCTGTGCAGTTGTATTGTCTTGAAACTGTGAACACCACTGCGGGAGAAGAAAACGAATCCATCCGTTATTATTTTACATGTTAAAACTGACATAATACAACGAGCGTGAACATTTTTGTGTAACATACGTACCTCTTCGAATTTTTTTGTAATAAGTGTAAAGGCTTTGTAGATAGCACTTCTTGATCCGGAGACGGTGACGATTCGTTCCGGGCACGAGCAGTCTGATATGTTGATTTTTGCACCCGACTGAATGCCGCACAAATTGGTAAAATTGTGGCGTTTGTGGTCGATACGTATCGCATGCAAAAAAGTTAAACAAGAAAATACAAAATTAACAAATTTACGGAATACGGAGATTATAGAAAATCTTTTTCATTTAGCAGTGGGAGAAGTTATAAGTTTTTTTTAACAAATTCTGTTCTACAGTTTTTGAATTCAACCATAAGGCCACCTTTTACACTGTTATGAAAAAATTTCATAAACCAACACAAATTATTCTTATGTATTCTATAGCAGCAGCAATGAAAAACACTGTCTATAAAAAGTTTAATAAAAAACAATGCTCATACTAGGTTTTTTATAAATCTTAGAAGAATGGATCGGATAGTATTTTCTAAATAGCATACTACGTTGAGCCGGTTTAAAGAAACGTTAAAAACTATTTTTAACCATTGTATAAAATCTCATGAACTCTGACGTTTTCGTGATTGTTATGCGGCATTGTTATTGCGCCTCTTTTGATTTGCCTTTAACCTAAGTTGAGACTGAGAGATATTAAGTCAAACAGAAAGTATGACCTCTTTTAATAAACAGTTAGGAACTGCTTTTCTAGTACTATACTGTTTTACTATTTTGCTCCATTCACTCTCTTAACACCCATGTGCTTACCTCTTCCCTAAAACGCTTAACGATTTCTCCCTTTTTTCCAATGATGCTTCCGACCTCCTAGAAGAAAGTAAGAGAAAATGAAAGAAAACACGATGTAAGTTTTGTGATAGCATAAAATAACATAAGCATAAATATATTTAAACCATTGATTGATTATCGATTTTTTTCGATTCATTCAAAACAATGTCAAAACAATAAATATAGGATAATATAATTTTCATACGATTACATAATGTTAATAATCAATCATGTAAATCAATACCGTGTCTATGAGATCCCCCCTCAAGATCATTATTCAAGAAGACATGATGTAACAGAGAAAGCGGTACTAAATAACGTTTATAATTGTAACATATGTTAACACTCAAAAGTACCATTGGGCTAAAGTATAAGGTATTATGAATAACATTTGATTGTCGCTATGTCGACACATGATCAGATAGAGATGTTTTAATTCTACCGATAAATGTTATAGCAACATAATAATAATCCTTCGGGTGCTTCGAGCAAGATGAATATAAGGGAGGATACTTATTCTTGCGCAGAAAGAAAACCCAAAACCTCTGCGGTGCTAATTCAATGAATCTAATTAACCATAAATCAAGCAACGCAAAGGCCAAACCGCAAACTTTCACCATCGTCAAAACTTGGAAGAGCGCAAACCTAGTGCACCCCGCCGTGCCTCTACCCTCTTTGCGTTCCGTGGTCAATATGAGAAACATTCATTCGCGCGCGCGTCTGCTTCCGCATGTTTGACGCGGCCAAAAACCAAGCCAACAAGACACGCTACTGCTATTGAAGTGAATTTCGCTTGCGTTTAATTAGAATTTACAGAGAATCTTAGAGCAAGTGCCGTCTCAGGGTAGTGCCGTGACACCAACAAAAGACTCGTGTAAAAAACGGAACCTTCTTGCGAACCACCACACACAGCTGCGATCTGTGGAGCGGACTACGACGACGAAGAGTTTCGCTTGCATTCGCGGATTCTCCTACCGCGGTCAATATATTGCTTGTCTTTACTAGCTCTGGTGCTAAACTACCTAAATACAAGCCC
This sequence comes from Anopheles cruzii, assembly GCF_943734635.1. Taxonomy (NCBI): domain Eukaryota; kingdom Metazoa; phylum Arthropoda; class Insecta; order Diptera; family Culicidae; genus Anopheles; species Anopheles cruzii. Next base: position 3,851 of record NW_026454677.1, on the reverse strand, counting down.
ACTGGTCTACAGTTTTGACCGACTAATCACACTTGCTCAATCACGAGAAGTTTTGCAACCATTTTCTCTTAATGTTTGTCTATCATTAAAAAAACTTATGATAGTTATGAACAGTGTAAAATACTCATTCAACAGCGAACTTTCTTTTAAGCCCAAATAAAATACTTTGCAACGATTGACTCTACTTCTCGTACATTTCTTGTGCAGGTCAAGATCCTAGAAAAGGCAATGTATCCTTCATTCTGTGTGCTCACTGACGCGTTTCTACAAATATCATGGCGACGAAGATCCCTCGACCGACCGAAATCTCCCGGGGGGAACACTGCACGCGAAATTCAGCGATTTTGTTTAACCCTCATCGGTTCTTTGTATGCGCGCACATACAATTTGGTTCTAAAATGTTTAATTATATAAAAACGGTTAGATGAAATTGTCTGAATTTCTCCAAAGTAGATTTATTTTGGTCATAGAATCGAAACATATCACCAAAAAATTTGAGGCATGTGTAGTATTGTCTGAGCAGAAATAGTTACGAATCGGTTTTTTGTGTATGCGTACGCATACACATACGAGGGGTGATCAAAAAGATTTGCGAAATTGGATTTTCCGAGGGCTAAGTATATCCGATTTTTTTGTGGCGTTAGGTTGCTACACATGTCAGTGATTTATGGTGAAAAGTTTGGTCATTTTGAATAATTAGTTAATTTTTGACAGCTGTTTTGCTTGGACAAGATTTTGCTCATTGTCGGTTTTTGTCTACTCCAAAAGTAATTGACCACGAAGCGGTAATTTGAGTTTTGGAAACAAGAAAAAGTCATAGGGGCCAGACCTGGAGAATACGGTACACGGAGTGTTACATCATTAGTGTGTTGTTTTGGCCAAAAATTCACTCAGAAATAACGATGCGTTAGCAGGGATGCGACAGCCCATTTTGGGTTTCCCACAAGTCAGGGCATTTGTGACGGATTGCTTCGGGCGAATTGGCCATAACCTGCAGGAAATATTCTCTATGGACCGTTCTATCCTTTGGCAACAGTTCATAATGCACCACGACCTTGCAATTCGAGAAAACTTGAAGCAAAACTGTTCACATTCGACCAAACTTGGCTTTTCAACGTTCACATCTTCTTGGCCCTCTGAAAAAATTTTCAACCACCGATAATCCCGGCTTTGGGTCATAATAGCTTCACCATAAGCCACAGTCAACAATCGGCGCTCCTAATTTCGTTTTTCGCACAAAATTTGATAAAGTTTCTTTGCCATCCATTTCTTGAAGTAGACAAAAATCGACGAAGAGCCAAGACACGTGCATAGTCAAACAGCTGTCAAAAATTGAGTAATTACTCAAAATGGCCGAACTTTTCACAATAAGTCACTGACATGTGTAGCAACCTAACGACACATACATAACCCGCGCCAAATTCGTTTGTGCTGACCATCGATATGATATTTGCGAGAGATGTAACAAAAAATAAAAAAACTTGAAAACTTGACTTTTTTTCCCGATTTTTCGCATATTTCTCAAAAAGATGATTTTCTATTTTCCGTCTTTACTACTTATTTTCAGAATTTTTGACACGTATATCATTTTTCTTCAATAAAAAACATTCCAATGAACAAAACGCAAATAACTAAAGTTGTTAGTTTTGTGAAAAATGGTAATTTTGTATTTTTTGAAAAATGTGTGTATGCGCGCGCATACACAAGAACCGATTCGCTGTAATTTTGGAGGGACCGATGAGGGTTAAAGCACCAATTTTCCTACAAAAAGTCATTTCCGCTTATCGCTGAAAAGTGAAATAAGTACCGTGTTCGGTTTTTCTTTCTGCTGCCTTTTGGCTTCCAGGTAGACAAGGGACTTCGCCGCGTCGCGAGAAAAGTGCGCGAAATAACCAACAGTATTCAAACTTTGCACAACTTTTCCTCGCCCGAGGCGACGGGGTGGTCTCGGCAGTCGGCAATGTTGCGCCGCTCGCTTTCAACAAGATTAACGACCAAAACGACGCCGACACCGCCGCCGTAGTAGCGTATGGTAAAAAGCCCACAGGACGAGATGGGACGAATCCCAGAACCAACCGCCGGAAAAGTTAGAACATTTCCTTCGGCACCGCGCCAGTTGAGCGATGGCAGGGCATAAGAGGAAACTTATTCCCCGGACGAAGGGATCTCAAAACCGAATCCTGGGGGTGGCCGAGACTCAAACCGGCTATCGATCTGGGGTCGTGCGGGTCGCTGAAGTTTTTAACTGATCGACAGCAGCAGTGTGTGGGATCATCCCATTTATTTATCTTATCGCGACCGATTCCTGCGCTCGCTCCGGTGGACCTGAGCATTAGCCAAACTTTGCCATTAGCGATAATTTCGCTCTTCCCGATAACTGCCCTCGGTAACTGCGGCTGCGTATCCAACGGCCACAGCGCAAACTTTTGAAGGGGCCGTCGCACTAAGATGACGGACCGAGTGTGAGTGACTGACACTTTTGGTGCCGCCGCGGGAGTTGGTGATCCGGAAAACTTTGGTTCTCCGCTAGCCCGCAAGACAGGGGGCGAAAAAGGGTCATCCCCAGCAGGAGAGACTTGTTGAACGGCCATTCGTTCCATTTTGTTCTTGTAGGGATGTGGGGTATTCTGTGGATCAGCGCCGAGCTGACAGCGGGAGTTGATAATGGGGTTCGTTTTTTGTGTGGAAGTAAGGGTTTGTGATTAGGTTCCGATAGCCAATAATGAAGCAGTATTGGGACTATTCACTGATCCATTTGTCTGCATTCTTAGAAAAGGATTCAATTTTCTATGTGCTTTGTAACTTACATCCATTCCACATTCCACGGTAGGGTTTCACCACAGCTATCGATTTCAGAAAGCTTGCTGTATTTTCCAACGGGAACTGCCTCCACTATAACCATAACTACACAGGAATCGATCGCTACCAAATTCCAAAAGTCGGTCGCGAAGACTCTTCCGATGTCCTTGTTAACAGCTAACCGGCCAACCCGCACAACGGTAGGCGATCCATTCTCGTATGAAGGCAAACATGTTTTTGCCCCCAGACATCACCGACGCGACAGTTCTTTCGCTGGCAGCGATGCGCCTTCTACAGCAACTTACTTGTAGTGTTGGCCACCGTGGAAGCGAAGAGTGAACGTGAAAGTACGTGACAATGGCGCGTTGTTTTTACTCGTGTTCGCATATGTTGCGCCCAAGATACGAGTGTCTCCGGGAAGATTGAGACCTCGTTCCAATCGAACAAGTGGCACTGCGTTTCGCAGCCGTAGCTCAAGTCGACAACATGTTTGGAGCATCGTTTTACTAGATATACCCATACCCAAAGTGTCACATGTCATACGCTGTCGTAGCAAAAGTACGCCAAAGAAAACAAATGATTGCAAAACTCCGTTTCCACGCCAAATTCCTTCGTTTGATTCGATTCTTAACATTTTATTTGATCCTGTTCTTTAAAAAACATTACCGTAAAGAATGTCGAAGTGAAACACTAATGAAAAAACCAACCTACACCGCCGGGCAAGCCTCGCATCCGGTTCCGGGCCGAGGCCGAATTTGGGGCGTAAATTACGGAAAATGAGTGACACGCAACGAAAATATATTGGACATTTTCCGGAGGGGCGCGTGTCGAAAAGATAAGAACATAGTAGCTGTCCGTGTCTTCGGGCACCGGAAGTGACACAAACAGAGCGCAGAACGAAGAGAAAAGCCCCACGACTGTCCCCGGCGAGCCCGTAGAGTGTGAAAGTGAAATAATAACACCGCCGTGCTACGGAAACCACGGGTGCTGTTAGTGTTGGTGCCCTGGCACAGGCTTCCACCGTACCGGTGGACGTCGAAGAAAAATCAATT
>NW_026454676.1:0-6820 GCF_943734635.1 Anopheles cruzii | reverse complement strand
CACAGCGTCAGCGCGTCTGATCTGTCCGGCCGTCGGGATCAGAATGACACAGAATTAAATTAAATCAAATAAATTAAACGCTTTCCAATAAAGTAACAATGACAAAGCGGTGAAGTTAAAGCTGAACGGTATAAACTAAATAAATAACAAAAGATTTATGTTCAAATTTTCGAACAAATAACTGTGCTAGCGAATAGTTTTTATAAATGAATAACAAATCCTGGGTGTACTCTCGTCGAATTTTGCATAAAAATCGTTTACAACATAACACTTTACAAATGGTGCGCATGAGGCTGATAAGACTCCGAAAAAAAGAGAAATGAAAAATGTTGCCAGTGTAACAGCTATCAATGGCCGTGGAAAATGCTTAAAAAAAAGAGATAGAAAGAGAGAGAGAGCGAGAGAATAGCGGATAGAGCAACACCGGTGGGTGTATAAATAAATGGCGGAATTTTAGTGCGCTTCCGTGTGATGAGTTAGAGCCTTGATTTAGTGCTATAAATCGGAGATTTATTTGATGGACCCATTTGTTTGGTCGGCGGTTCTCGCACCGGATTCACCGAAGCTTCAACTGCCCGCCCCAGAACTACGATATCGGTTCGAATATTTTTACATTTCCTTCCCTCGGCGGAATCGGGAGGATGTGATGTGCCAGTTTCGATGTGAAGTGAAATGCAGCATCATGCGAAGCGGATGGGACGGATAAAAAAGAAAGCCGTGTCCTGGTGTAGGCCGTGGGCCGATAAAGTCATAAGCACACGGCACGGGTTTAGGTTGGGATCGGGATGCTTTTTTCTCGAACTTTTTTTTCCGTTAGTTAGTTTGCTGTTGCATGAACGATGCCCATCGTTATCGGGGAACACGGCTGATTTCTGGGCGGACGGCCGACCGTAAACACAAAATGGCGTCCAGCACGGCCCAGGGACGGTGGTTGGCAGCGAAAGTACTGTACACCGTGCCGATCTGGCAATTATTTATTTTTATACCCATTTTTTACTGTCCACTGTGCTTCATTGACTCGCACCATACGCTGTGGCGTGCGGGTTTTTATAGGACAGCTCAAAATAAAAGTCCGCGAACGGTTTAATTAATGAATATCAATCGACGGTGCAGGTTTTCGCCTTTTCCATGTTTTTTTCTACATACCCCACCAGTGTTTGATAAACGCCAACCCACCAAAGGGCGCCCGCAATGATGTAATGCTGTCGCTGCTCCGGCCAAAGGATGGCACTAGCGCGCGCCTTGTCCGGGGCGTGGGACACAAAATTTGGTCCCACCGAAACAATGTCACAATCACGAAGAATTAATCAAAATTATGCCACCAGCGACTCGCGGGGTTAGAATGCGCAATTATGTTGCCCCCGTCACGAAGGTTGCGGGTTTCGTCGGGCCGTCAGAATGTAATCAAAATGTTTTGGGCGGTGTCTAATCAAAAAGTGTTTCGGCATGACGTACAACCGTTTGTCGGGCGCCCCACGGGACCAAAGGGAAGAATTCGAATCTAGCGTCGTGACTTCACATATTACGGCAACTCGTCACCAGCGGGAGCTGGGATTCCGGAGAGCGTCGTCAAGATGGTGTGACGAGCGGAAACGACCCACGACAGCCGCAGCATAGCACCCGGTGGGAAGACCGGATTCCCGGTTTGTAGCACCCGAAACATCGCCTGCGGAGCAGCAAAACAAAAATCTGATTTATGGATTTATATAAACTCCACCGGAGCGCCGCACAGCAGGGCACAAGAGAGGAGCCCCGGAACCGGCATTCAGGTGGTTGATTTGCCGAAAGTGGCGCTGACGCTGCTCCAAGTGCGCTCCGGCTTGTCTGATCTGTCAGTTCCGCCAACGTTCCAACGAGGCGTGCCAAGGAATAAAATGGTTCTTAGCCGCCGGTTCCAGCGGCCAGGCTGCCGCCGGCTGTTGCGGTCCGCGGGCTGCCAGGGCGCGAATGATAAAAACCGCCAGATAGTGGTGCTAGTCACGATAATGGGGCACCCGATGAGAAGGTGCAAAAAACAACGCACGGCTTTTATATTAAAAAGGCATTCAAATTTCACGGCTTAGCACTCCATGAATTATTCAGTATTTATGTCATACTCGGCTGTTGTTTTGTAACGTACCTGTTTTTTGCGTTTTTTTTTGTGTGTTATCGCACGCCAGTTGCTGACTGGCGATAACGTTGGCAACTACCATCCTTCCACCGCTCGGTAGCTCCCCAGGCCAGTGCCGGCAGACTAGATACTATATCGTGCGAGTTGGCTGCTCGCTGGCTGTGGTCGGCCCCGGGATCCACCCGGAAGTGATGGGAAAACAATGGTTTTCCATACATTGTCCCGGGGTGCGTTGTAACACGTGACGCATCCTTTGAAAGCTTCCTTCCACGGTGCCATTCCAACGCTCAAGCTTTGGAGCCCACCTGTGTGTTTGTGGCCTCAACGGGACGGCAGCGTCACGTTGGTGTAATGAATAGCGAATAACGGGAATTTCGCCATTTTTTTGTTGTTTTGGTCTCCATAGTTGCCATAGTTGGGTGGCACTTCTGCGGCACTGGAACAGCATAAACCGAGTGCAGGAATTAAAAACGCTAGAGCTAGAGTCCATTTCGGGCACACACGGTCCCAGCGGATGGCGGACGGCACATTTCTCATATCAAATGGGTTCTGCCGCCGGTAATTGATTGCGAGCCGTTTGCTACAATTTTTTTTCTAAATGGTTCGCCAAAAACGTTCGCAACGTTCAACATAAATCTTGCGCGCGTGTGTTTAAATCAAATGCTTCGGTGATCATGTTTCTATTACCACCAAACGTTCATCGGTGCTCGGTGTGGCAGTTGGTACGGCAACGTGTTTTTTTTTTCTGGCGTGGACGTTTGATAGACAAGTTCACTTTTGGATATTTCCTTTCTAAGAAATTGTTTTTGATTTGCATGAATCATAATCTAATCTGCATACTTGGCTTGGCGACATTGAGACTGGAAATTATGTTACAATGTTATTGATCTTACATTCGCTTTAAATTTCTGCTTGGGGCGAATTATCGTTTAATGCTTTATAATATTTCCTTTTCTGTTACTGTCATGCGGTCCAATACGTTTTTAGTTTAATTTTGGCCAGCAGCATGGCTTCGACACGGTCAGATCCGTATCGACTAACCATCTTCCTGAAACGATTGTTCTTCTAATTTCGACAAAGGACCGGAGTTTGATACAATTTGTACTGACATCAAGGTGGCATTTGACAGAGCTGAGCACAACAGTTATAGATTTCTAAACTGACCAAATCGGGCATCTGTCTACTGCTTCTGCAGGTTCTTTCAGACTTCTTAATGCTGATGTTTTATTGGTTTTATGCGTAATTCGTCCGATTGCATTAAACTGCAAGCATTCTTCGATCGTTTTGACCACGTGATCCGTGACCTATGATCCAAGGTGTGGCCCGAGATGCGGAACTGAAACTTAATGTGCACTAAAAGGACATGAGAGAGACTAAAAGGAGCGTGCCTATAGGATTTTACATTTTGTTGGCATATTGGCATGTGGGCCGCAGAGGAAAGTAACAGCCAGTCAGCATGCCGCACCACAAAAAGCAAAAGGTTTTTTCATTAAATTTTACGCAACTTGATTTGGTTTGGATTTGACATAAATCGTATCGGTCACTTCTGTGCCGGCAGCTTACTGACAAGAAGCATTTTTGGTCATTTATTGTTGACTATTCTGACTGGTATAACGTAATTATATACTCCGCAGACGTGACCGCGGGACGCGTTTTTGAGACCTCTGGTATAAGCCGTCTGCAAAGACTACAGTACACGGCATGCCCAGACCAACGATTCTAGTCCAGTGATATTCATAGTTCGGTAAACGAGATTCACGCGACGACTTATGAAACAGAGTGGGAGAAATCGAAGTGAGCCCCTCTAACAACGGATGTCACGACGAAAAGACAAAATACAAAAAATGCAACCCGACCGACCCGAAAATCAGAAGATCGTCAAAAGCGTCGAAAAACGTAAAGAAACGGAGAGTCGTAAAACAAGAATCTTATCTAAATCTCGCTGCGTGGGAAAGACCACGCAGTTGGTGGTGTATCCTTTGGTACACGTCGTCCTTTTGTGTGACGATCGCGATACACGCATGCTGCTTTAGGTAACCGCTGGGTAGGGCTTCTACGTTGGGAGACAGGTCGTTTATGATGCAACCTTCCTATGATGGGTGGCAATTAATATCGGCGTCGTCGTTTAGGGTCCCGGTCTTCTCGAATCTTCAGGATCGTCGGTCGTTGTTGTTATGTTCTGGAAACCTTCGGCTCGCTACATGGTTACTTTTTACCATTTTCCTGTGCTGCGATCCCGTCGCACGTGGGACGAAGCATCAACCCATACACACTCACAAGTCAAGAGATCGAACTCGTTGACAGACTGCCACGAATAATCAAGCAAAAAAAAGCAAAAGTAATAAAATCCTCGATCGTAAAACCAAACCCAGAAGAAAGTAAAAAGACAGAAGACACGGAGATACCGACAATTGAAGAACGGTCAGAACCCAAAAAGCATAAGGAACCTAGACAGGATCAATCTCCCAAGAAAGAAGGACCGGAGACATCCCAAAGTTGGATAAAAGTACATTCGGATAAGGTTACAAAGAAAGACGTAAGGAAATTCTATTCGAACAGGTATATAAACAATGCTAGAGTTAGAATCAATATTCAGTCCCCGAAGTGAATCCGTATCCGTAACAGTCACTCATCCGCTACCTCACCGATCAGCCGCCGACGAAATCACCGAAGCCTCCAACGCCTGAACAACTGAACATAGCTGTCCAGATGACAACTATTCGTGACGTCTAGCAAAGCATCCAGGCTCACATTGAGGGTCGTCAGGATGATTCGAAAAAGACGAGACGTGCTGCTGGAAGACAACACGACATCATGGGACACCCGTTTCGCGATCGCCAGATGGATGAACGACACCGAGTGGAGAGCGACATTCGGCTGGAACAACAACGACGTCGAGGACGACAACGGAAACGGTAACATCGCGAACGAACTTGTCCCATCTACTTATGAAAAAACAGAAAGAAAGAAAGAGGTGAGAAATCAGATAGAACGAAAAAGGGGGATAGGAAAGAAACAAAGGGGCGGAAAGGAAAGGGCTACGCAGCCTGATTGACTTTGTGTACGAAAATGAAAATAAAAGAAATAAATATTGTGTTTTGCCTATATTTTAGTGAACAGTAAGATTGATTTGATCTTATATGTCCTGATTATATCACAGTTTTTACGATTCTTAGCGAATTACATGCTTCTTGAAGAAGTGTTAAAAAAGATTTTCTATTTCGTTCAACGGTATATGGTATGAATTTTGTAATTATTAAAAACAGTTCGGATCATCTAGCTAGCTATAAACGGATCGATTCTATTCTATAAATTTGTTCGCTTACCCAGCATAACTTAATGGCCAAACAGAATTGGCTGGCGCTTGATTATGTGATTAAATCACCAACCTAATGTGTGTGCATGGAAGCAAAATCATAACTTACGATTCCGAGCATGGACTGTAGGAACAGTGCTTTAGCATTGAACAGTGTGCGCTCGGAACCTCGGCGCACAGGTGGCCAATTTTATGATTTGCCACCTTCGGCTTCCGCGTGTTAAGTGCAACTTTACGCAAATTATGCACGCGCAGTCAATGTACACGCGAATGAAGAGCTCGGTGAAAAGCACTTTCACTTACACCTGCCGGGCGGACGTCGAATGATGTCGAAAAGTGCGAAGTAAAAGTTTCACCAGCCTCATACCTGGGAGAGGCGCACTCGGCCCGGCCCTGCGTTCACTTCACGGGGCGCTTGGCGCTCAGTGCGACCGTAAATTGTTTCGTTTATGCCAAGCTTTGGCTAATTGTTTGTTAGAATTTCAGTGTTAATTTATTTACGACAAGCGCGCAATGAAAACTTCTTATTACGCCAAACGGTGATCTGCAGCGCATGCAGCGACGTCACTCGGCACCTTTCATCCTCGGGGCGCCCGGGAGTGTAAAGTTTCTCCGCCGGGCTGAACGGCTGCTGCTCCGCGGTGCCCTGACACCGCGATGTCACCGACGCTGCCGTTGCTGATCGTCGTCACCCATTATTTTCAGCGCCCCGTCATCGTCCGGCCATCAAAACGGCCGCAATCTTGAGCCGTCGGAGAAGTTTAGCTAGAGAACCGATACCGGCGGCGGCGGCGGCTGTCTTCGCGGAGCAAGAGCAAGTTTCATGCCGAGCAGAAAATCTTCGCCTCGCCAAGGCGGAACATCTGTACACGCGATCCGGGTTGCCAGGGGGCGGCGGTTCCGAAGGTTGCCGTCGACAATTATCAAACTTGTATCACGACGGCTAAAGCGAATCATTACCGCGTGTTGCATCCGCGAGCGTAGCTCGGAAAACATAATTTATTCTGGCTAATGAATAGAACATGTGACGAAATTTGCTGTTGTCTCCGCGATCTGGCGGATTTGGTGCCTTCATTATGTTCGCCCAGGGCCCGGAAACGAGTGAGTGAAAAGTTTCGCGTGCGACAGGAGCCGCCGTGCATACATCATCGTCCGGGAGGATGTCTTCATTTTGGATTGCTGCTGCTGAACAAAAAACAAATGGTCCATGGAGACACATTTCTCGTTAGATCTAATGCATTGAGTTATGAGCAAAGTTTCATGTCACCGAAAGCGCACCGAACAAATAATAATCAACAAAAGCACTGGCACTGGAACAGTGATCCGTTTCAGTGTGTTCAAGCAAGGAAGCGTATTAGGAGGCAGGTTCATCCCCTTCTTTAGTGTTGTGTCTT